>NC_090746.1:69394312-69414312 GCF_036898095.1 Palaemon carinicauda | reverse complement strand
TTACCAATTCTCCAACAAGTGCTAAAAGTTCCTCTTCTAGCTTATGCGCAAAATAACAGGTAAGTTTGGAGATAAGAAATCTGCAGTCTTTATAAAAAAACAAAAGAAAATACCATTTGAGTTTACACCTCCATAAGCATCAAGGTCCATCAAGAGAGCTTTAATTTCCCGGGATCGAAGAGCTAAACTAATTAGTTTAGCCTCAGGAAAACAGGAATGAGGAAGTTTGTGTTTCTCATTACTCTGCTTATTATCAAGCACATCAGGCAAAAGGGTTGCCTTTTCCTTTGGTCAGTGAGTGACTGAGCCATTTGGTTCAAGTAAAGGAGGAACTGTTGCATCTACAGTAAGAGTGCTAACTTAAGGGTATCCTAACCTTTATGTTCCTGGGTTATACCAAAAATGGTTTCTTTTATGGTTAATCTGTATTCCTTTTTTAGTTGAAGCATAAACTCTCTGAGTAAAAGCCTCAAGTTAAGTATAGTTATTCCAAGTCAAATCTGATCTGTTACCCTTCTAAAGATGTAATGAAAATATACAAGTACAGACTGACAAACAAAAACAACGAAATGACTCAAACCATTGGTGTTGGAGGGCAATCACTCAGCAAAGAACGCCAAACGCATTAAAAAGAAAAGAAAAACGGACAATCCTTATTTGCATCACTCAGTCTTCCTCCTTTGTCACATTAAATAAGCCGGTGATCACCTCTTCAGGAGACACGAGAGAGTATTGCCAATGTAAAGCAACTCAAAGGGCGATGCAAGAAAGAAGCAAAAATAATGGATAAAACTATTCCCAGCGGACCGTGATAAAAGAGGAAATTGCTATGTGTGGAAAGGCCAACTGGGGCCAACTGTGTTCCCACCAAACCAATCTGCCAAAAAGGAAAAACGAAAAAATAAGGCGTCTGGGAAGTAAAGAAAAATAATACGCAAAAATAATGGTTTAAAACTAAAACCTTTTACGGTTACTAACTCATGTATGGCATAGGCAAGAGACAAGACAATGCCCTAGATTAGAGACTAACCATATACAGTATACATATGATCAGCCCCCAGGCCCCTCTCCATTTAGCTAGGACCTGGGAGCGCCAGACAATGGCTGCTGATGACTCCCCAGGTAGACCCATAAGCTCCCCAAAACACATTAACCTTAGCTCACAATGATGGTGAGGTTACAGACGCTACATTGAGCTTTAGCCGTCCTCGAATCCCAGTTCAGCAGATCGCCAGACAGGGACGTTTCAAACAGGCTACCACAACACTATATATACTGCTCTAGACTAAAGAGTTTAGATAGGAATCTGTGGCTTTTATTAAGGTCTAGAAACGATAATAAGATATGAATTCAATCTAAACATATTGGAAAGAAAAACGCAACCTTTCTAATGCGACAGACTTATGATACAATTTACAGGGCCAACTAAGCGCCACTAAGCCACAAATCCAATTCAACTACATTGCAACTTTAAGGCAAACATTTATTTATCTTCTGAAATTCATATTATAAATTTGCATTAGACTTCACGTCAACATATCTCAGAATCAGATACAGGAGTTCAATCAGCTTAGGATATATTTCCTTTATATTCTTCTATATAGGCTACTGTAAATTCTACATGATATACTCATGATGACCAATGAAAGAAATCATTAACACGCGGAAATAAAGAACTATACTCATAGTGTCTAACATAAGAAAATATTGACACAGGGAAATAAAAACGATATTCATAGTTACTAATAAACGAAAACCTTAACACAAGGAAATAAAGAACTATACTCATAGTGTCTAACATAAGAAAATATTGACACAGGGAAATAAAAACGATATTCATAGTTACTAATAAACGAAAACCTTAACACAAGGAAATAAAGAACTATACTCATAGTGTCTAACATAAGAAAATATTGACACATGGAAATAAAAACGATATTCATAGTTACTAATAAACGAAAACCTTAACACAAGGAAATAAAGAACTATACTCATAGTGTCTAACATAAGAAAATATTGACACAGGGAAATAAAAACGATATTCATAGTTACTAATAAACGAAAACCTTAACACAAGGAAATAAAGAACTATACTCATAGTGTCTAACATAAGAAAATATTGACACAGGGAAATAAAAACGATATTCATAGTTACTAATAAACAAAAACCTTAACACAAGGAAATAAAGAACTATACTCATAGTGTCTAACATAAGAAAATATTAACACACGGAAATAAAAAAAGATACTTATAGTTGCTAATAAAAGAAAATATTAACACAGGGATATAAATACGATACTCATAGTTACTAACAAAAGAAAAAAAAAATAACGCCTTTGCCTGGTGTTTGCCAGTCGGGGGTTCGAGTCCCACTCCGATTCGCTAGTGTCATTAGTGTCTGCAACCTTACCATCCTAGTGAACTAAGGATGTGGGGTTTGGGGGAGCCTATAGTTCTATATGCTGAGTCATCCGCAGCTATTGCCTGGCCTTCCCTGGTCCTAGCTTGGGTGGGGAGGGGGTTTGGGCACTGATTATATGGTATATGGTCAGTCTCTGGGGCATTTTACTGCTTGCTAAGACAATGTCACTGGGTCTTGCCTCGGGCATTCATGATCAGCCTTTAAACCATAAACCTTTAAACATAGAAATAAAAGAGATACCCAAAGTTACTAATAAAATAAAACATTGACACAAGGAAATAAAAACCATGCTCACAATGTCTATTATAAGAAGATATTAACACGGAAATAAAAACGATACTCACATTTTTGACAGGTTGCGTGCATCAGTAAATAAATACTTCCCAATATAAGATTGAATGCCAGAATTGAGGTAAGTTGCTACAATTTTGTAGCATTTTTTCAAGGGCTATCGAACTACGCGAATTTATAGGCTTACAGCGCCTCTCCAAAATAGAGACAAACATCTATTTATATCACTAATTCACTCCTAAAAATAAAGGAACCAAATATAATAATCATCAATATAACTCATTACACTTGAAAAAAAATATGTTTACCAAAACTTTTAACGACCTTATTTTCATGAATATCAACAGAAACTTATATTTTGAGGGTTTAAAGGTCACTCACGAATGGCAGGGGCAAAGGACAGAGACAATGCACTATAGATAGACCATATATTCATATGATTAGCGCCCAATACCAATCTCCACCCAAGTGTGGATCAGGGAGGGCCACATAATGGCTGATGATGACTAAGTAGATAGACCTATTGGCTACCACCAAAACACCATTCCTTAGCTCTCAAGGACGGTAAGATTACAGACACTACAAGAAATTATCGAAGGTGAGAGGGTCTCGAACCCCGTTCCAGCAGATTACAAGAGAGGGGCATTTCCAATAGGCTACAATGTTCCTTTCTTTTGTATGGAAGGATACATTAAAGTCACAAAAACATTTTTACAACGCACCAAACAAAATTGAGAATACACGAAATATGAAAATGACTCACAGAACTTATGAATAATAATTACGACAAGGAAAAGATTTAAGAGAGTCATTAGTGTAATGAGGAGAAATAAATTGCAGAAAACGAATTAAAATGCAGGTAATCACGAATGAGCTATTAATCACGGTACGTTCAACACCTGAGCAGTCATATTTCTGCTTTTAATAAACCAAGATTTTGCATATTTGGAGGAGTCTCTGCAGTTTGCACACACAATCTCAATCTGATTTATATTAATATTTTCATATAACAGATCAGTTTGTCCATTCATGAAAAAACAATAATAAATTATCGAAATGAAAGCGAATATTTAGCTTGAAATATCAGACATGAAGATCAAGGATATATCAATCCATAAATGTATTCAAATGAGTTAGGATTCAGTAGAATTGAGTATGTTCATACTTATCTATACACAATAACACGTAATGTCACATAGATAGGCACACCAGCAATACGCAAAAATAATTTTAAAGACTATAACAGTGGGATTGCCCGTAACGTTAATTAAAAAAATTTTTCCTTTTTAATAGTGTCATTATGGGCGTTAAAATGGAAACCTAAAAATAACTATGGGCCTGAGTTAATTATATACACTCAATATCACACCACTGGCGAGGCAGGTCACTGAACTCATATATAAAAAAGGAGATAGTTAGCAAACCTTACAGACAGACAGTTTATTTGATACTGATGGGTGTGTGTGCTTTACACTTACATGGGAAAATTAATGGCAATAATTACTCACAAGAGCAAGATTCGCTCTGTCACTTGTACCTGATTATTCTCATGCTCTGCATATACTCGTATGTAAATGGGATAGAGTAAAGACATATATATATATATATATATATATATATATATATATATATATATATATAATGCTGTACTAGTCAGGGCCACCAACACTAGGTTAGTTTGCTATGAGTGTCACACTAAACTCCCACCATCACCAATACGCTATGGTCAGCGCAATAATGAAATGGACAACCCCCCAACATGAATAAGAACTTGCCAGAGGCCTTTGTCCTTTAGTGGACAAGAAACGACTGCATTTCTTATTTGTGTATGTATGTATGTATGTATGTATGTATGTACGTATGTATGTATATACATATCACACACACACACACACACACACACACACACACACATATATATATATATATATATATATATATATATATATATATATATATATAATGCTGTACTAGTCAGGGCCACCAACACTAGGTTAGTTTGCTATGAGTGTCACACTAAACTCCCACCATCACCAATACGCTATGGTCAGCGCAATAATGAAAGGGACAACCCCCCAACATGAATAAGGACTTGCCAGAGGCCTTTGTCCTTTAGTGGACAAGAAACGACTGCATTTCTTATTTGTGTATGTATGTATGTATGTATGTATATACATATCACACACACACACACACACACACATATATATATATATATATATATATATATATATATATATATAAATGTGGGTGTGCTTGGGGCATTGTCTTGGTATGACATATACATATATATATACACACACACATATATGTATATGTATATATATATATATATATATATATATATATATATATATATATATATATATATATATATATATATATATATATATATATAGGGAATTGTCTTGGTATGACATTTTCACTGTCCCTTGCCTCTGACATTTGTGAGTGACCTTTACACCTTTAAAAGACGTTCCCAAATGATGATTATCAGCTCTCTTTAATCTGGCGAGCATCTTGGTACATCGCAGCTATTTCTATATACTGTATTTCCTGGTAATATGAATTCCAGATTGATCTGGTTGGATCCATCCATCTTGTCATGTTCTTCACAACTATAGAAATTTCTCTCACGCCTTCTTCTTCTGTGTTCTCTGATATTTTCAAGATTGATTGGAATCACAACACAAGGAAAGTTATAAGCATCTTTAAAATACTTAGATTTTTCCTCAATTAGTGTCGAAAGTTTAAGATGGAATTGATATAAAACCATCTTTATTTCACTAATAAATCCAAGAAATTCATGAAATAGATCATAAGTCGAGCGAATAAAAGAAGGCTGGTATTTCCCCTAACTTTTTTTCACCAATGACACCCGAATAATCTTTTCCTTTTTTATTTGAGTTAATTAAAACGCCGGTTTCCGATATAATCTACTTTAACGGATTAATAAACTTTTCCATCGTTAACAGAGCCGATTGGGTAAAAAGAGTTCCCAGTCTCATTTTCATGAATTATAAATTTTTACCATATCTCCTAATGAACTGATAAGCAATTAATCATATCTGAAAATGGCCTGGTTTCACTAGAAAACCCGGATCAATTTGCAACAGGAGTGTGGGCGTTCATCTGTCCCAGTGAAACGAAGTTTACAATGGGAGAGTTTCTGTCATAGAAGAATTACATAAAAAGGCAGCCAAGGCTCAATTAAGTTGCTGTCTTCTTGACACTACCATCATTGGCAGACGAAATTCATGCCAATGCAAAAGTGTAATAACAAATGGAAAGGATTGTGTCCCTTCAACATTATTCATTTGTAAGGAAATGCATTTAATATGCAAGGAACTGCATCTAAAGTGATGGAGAATGCATATACACAGGACGTATCAAAAAACAAAAAGGAACGCATCGAGAAATGAAAGGGAATACAGCTAAAACGAAAGGGAATGCATCAAGAAATTAAGGATGGGAATGCAGCAAAATGAATGTGAATGAAGCTAAAAGTGAAGGGAATGCCACTGAGATAAAATGGAATACTGCTAAAATGAAAGGGAATGCATCTTAATAGAAAGGGGATGTATCAAAAATGAAAGGGAATGAATAAAAATTAAAGGAAATGCAGCTAAATTGAAAGGGAATGTATAAAAAAGAAAGGGAATGCAGTTAAAATGAAAGGGAATGCAGCTACATTGAAAGGGAAGGCAGCTAAAATAAAAGGGAATGCATCTGAATTGAAGAGGACTGCAGCTAAAATGAAAAGGAATGCTGCTAAATTGAAAGGGAAGGCAGCTAAATTGAAGAGGAAGGCAGCTAAATTGAAAAGGAAGGCAGCTAAAATGAAAGGGAAGGCAGCTAAATTGAAAGGGAAGGCGGCTAAATTGAAAGGGAAGGCAGCTAAATTGAAGAGGAAGGCAGCTAAATTGAAAAGGAAGGCAGCTAAATTGAAAAGGAAGGCAGCTAAATTGAAAGGGAAGGCAACTAAAATGAAAATGAATGCAGCTAAATTGAAAGTGAATGCAGCTAAAATGAAAGGGGATGCAGCTAAAATGAAAAGGAATGCTGCTAAATTGAAAGGGAAGGCAGCTAAATTGAAAGGGAAGGCAACTAAAATGAAAATGACTGCAGCTAAATTGAAAGTGAATGCAGCTAAAATGAAAGGGGATGCAGCTAAAATGAAAAGGAACGCAGCTAAATTGAAAGTGAATGCAGATAAAATGAAAGGGGATGCAGCTAAAATGAAAAGGAATGCTGCTAAATTGAAAGGGAAGGCAGCTAAATTGAAGAGGAAGGCAGCTAAATTGAAAAGGAAGGCAGCTAAATTGAAAGGGAAGGCAACTAAAAGGAAAATGAATGCAGCTAAAATGAAAATGAATGCAGCTAAAATGAAAGGGAATGCGTCTAAAATGAAAATGACTGCAGCTAAATTGAAAGTGAATGCAGATAAAATGAAAGGGGATGCAGCTAAAATGAAAAGGAATGCTGCTAAATTGAAAGGGAAGGCAGCTAAATTGAAGAGGAAGGCAGCTAAATTGAAAAGGAAGGCAGCTAAATTGAAAGGGAAGGCAGCTAAATTGAAAGGGAAGGCAACTAAAAGGAAAATGAATGCAGCTAAAATGAAAATGAATGCAGCTAAATTGAAAGGGAATGCAGCTAAAATGAAAGGGAATGCGTCTAAAATGAAAATGACTGCAGCTAAATTGAAAGTGAATGCAGCTAAAATGAAAGGGGATGCAGCTAAAATGAAAAGGAACGCAGCTAAATTGAAAGGAAATGCAGCCAAAATGAAAGGAAGATCAGATAAAATTATATGGAATACATCTAAAATGAAAACACTTCTTAACGAGACATTGTGAGGTTCATACTGTAGAATTTACAGCACCTAACCACAGACTATTTCATGAATGCCTCAAGATAGAATTTACTTGAAGCTGTCGAGTGCCGTTAAAATATTTCATGATTAATGATATCGTTTATGATTCTCAAACATTTTCACAAGACTTTTGCAATCAATGCAAATTCTCTTAAAAGACTTGGAGAAAATATCCCAACATTTTCTACTTACTGCCATCAGATACAGTAACATCATATATTAACTTTAAATAAAATTGTCTACAGCATAACAATAAATATCTTTGCCTTTTTTTAGCATAACAAAGTTATCAGAGGCTAATTCGAAAACGTAAACAATAAAGATATTTTCCTTCAAGTTCAATCACTAAAATCATCAAAATGTTCAACAGCATAAAACTAAGAAGGACGTTCGAAAAACACTGACCAAAAATAAAGAAGAGAACACTGGCATAACAAGCGCAGGAAAATATTAACATCACAGAACATTCGCAAAAAAGAAATATTGCGTAGATGTGAATTTATTTTCTGAAGGCTAAATTCACTCTGGTCCCCAGGTAGCACATTCTTCAAAAGAGGTTATGTTTACAACCAACTAGTCTACTTACGCTGGCAAACAAGGAATATTGATTTCCCTTTGCGCTTGAAAGTAAAACAGCCGCTACCAGGGAGGAAGAGAAGGCGAACGCACCACAGTACAGGGAAAGGCCTATTAGGTAAGGTCTTCGCAATAATCCAGGTGGGGCAGTTACTCTTGGAAATCATATGAGAGAGACAGAGAGAGAGAGAGAGAGAGAGAGAGTAAGTATGTGTCACAAAAGTAAAAGCATAATATAATGCAACTAGATAACCAAGGCCGTAAAAATGACGACTAAATATTTAGATAGAAATGCACATACACGCAGAGATTCAACCCTTTTCACCGCCTCCACCTTTCCTAACTACAACCAGCTGGTTCGGTATTTTGTAGGAGTGCGTGGTTTCCGAATGTACCTTTTTCCACAGGGTATGACTACTCCTCACCTTATGAGCGTGAAAGTTAAGAAATATATATATATATATATACATACATATATATATATATATATATATATATATATATATATATATTTATGTACAATATATATATATATATATATATATATATTTATGTACAATATATATATATATATATATATATATATATATATATATATATATATATATTGTACAGCAGATGGTTACTCAAATACTGGTATGTTTACGATTCATCTGTAGATGTATTCTGACATATAAAGCCCGTATTGAAGATTTTCTTACTGATAAACTATACAGCTGAAATACAAATGTCTTTTGTGTAACGAATATTGCATGCTGAAATATAATTACGGTATTGCTTATTAATATCGTATACTAAGGCGACAGTCCCCCCGTACTTGATTTTCGTAGTTTATATAAAAAACACTCAATAAAACAAGTAAAAATATAGATTTACCAAGCAAAGCCTCCATGTTCTTCCAACATCAGTTCATCATAATCAATTTCTTACCCGCAAATACATACTAAACCTACAATACCCTTTTATACATGAAGTAACATGCACCTTGAATTAACAGGAAGTAAATTTATAAGTCATAAAACGTAACAACTATTGTGACCTTGATATTCCAAATTAAGGTGCTCGTCAATTCCAAGCAGCTTTATAAATAAGGGGAAAATGCTCCAATCATTTCTCATTAAGTTTATTACATTCTTATTTCATTTTCCACTTTACTGTAATGGCCCTAATCATCGGCCAACGACTGACACTAACAAGACGAAAAGACAAGTCATTTCATAATCATACATTTGACCTTCCTTGTGAGTTATAGCGTAACATCTCACCCCATTTTCTAAGAAATATTCATAATTCTATGCCTTTCTTTTCAATCATCTCAAAGAAAAACCAATACTTTAATTCATCACTGATATCTTTTCAATTCAGCAAATCTTTTGAGACAAAATTCACAGTAGACATCGTTATAATCTGAATGAAAAAGGAAATGTAATTTATACGACAGAATACTTGTCGCTATTATCCTACATCCCCTGACAGATTCCCTTTGTTCAAATGAAAAATATAATAGGTTATACATCATACAATTACGTAAACAGAAGGAATAAAAGGAATGACAGATAGCATGACCATCAAAATCAAAAGGGTTAACTGGCTATACGGAAGCATTTTATTCCCCGTTTCAATGGTTTGTCTCTGGGATTTCTTTTGATTTTATTGCTCTGCGATGAAGTGTTCATCAAATTATAAAATTAATCTTGGTACCGTGTCGCAAAATATTCATTGCTGGATAAGTTTGGTCTTTACATCGTGACAAATAATATTCATTGCTAGATAATACTGATCTCTGCATCGAGATGAATATTGTTCATTTATCAGTTATATTTACCTTTGCACTGGGAAGTTTAATTATTCACTACTTAACAAAACTGAATATTTTTATCAACTTTTCCTCGTTGTTATGAAATCCAAAAATATTTTTTCCATTCAAATAGGACGAAAATTAGAGGGATTCTAAATGGGAAGAATAACGCAATAACACTACATTTTGAAGGTTTAAAGGCCACTCATGACTGGCTGAGGCAAGGGGATAGTGACAATGCCGTAGACACTGACCATATATCCATAGGATCAGAGCCCAAACCCTTCTCCATCCAAGCTAGGACAAGGGAGGACCAGGCAATGCCTGGTGATGACTGAGCAGGTAAACCTATATGCTCTCCCAAACTCCTCATCCTTAGTTCATAAGGATGGTGAGGTTGCAGACACTACAAGAAATTATCGAGTTTAAGCGAGATTCTATCTCCCGTCCAGCAAAATTCCAGGCAGGGACGTTTTCAATGAGCCTCCACAACATACAGTATATAAAATCTTTGAAAGATGTGGAATTGGAAATTAATATTTTAACAATTTTAAATTCATTCGTACGAAAAAAATAGGAACTTCAAATCAGAGAATCGAATATCAAAACCCATAAGTGCCCATGACTTTTATTGTAAGTAGTAGGATGGCCAGGGCACCAGCCATCCGTTGAGATACTACCACTAGAGTGTTATGGGGTTCTTTGACTAGCTAGACAGTACTACATTGGATCCTTGTCTCTGGTTACGGTTCATTTTTCCTTTGCCTACACATACACCGAATAGTTTGGCATATTCTTTACACATTTTCCTCTGTCCGTATACGGTACATCTAACAACACCAAGATTACCAAACAGTTAGCTACCGCATTGTAATTGTTCAGTGGCTACTTTCCTCTTGGTAGGGTAGAAGAGACTCTTTTTCAGGATGACGCATTCGCCTCTCAATGAAAAATTGCTAAACTGAAATCGGTGGCCAACTTTTTATAAAGTATCTACGTATTTTAGTTAAAAAATCTAAGTCTAAATTAGATAATGGCAGGCTTCCTTTAACTACAGATATTTCTTTTACTTTACTCTAAATATTGCTAAAGGTGAAGCAACAAAAAGGTGTGTGTATATATATATACATATATATATATATATATATATATATATATATATATATATATATATATATATATATATACACACACACAACAAATGCAGTCATTTCTAGTCCACTGCAGGACAAACTCCTAAGACATGTCAGGGGTTTGGCCGTTTTCATCACCACACTGGCTACTGCAAATTGGTGATAATGGGATACTTTTGCCAGATCGCTCACAGCAAACCAACTCAAGATATGTACATATATATATATATATATATATATATATATATATATATATATATATATACATATATATATATATATATATATATATATATATATATATATATATATATATATATATATACACACACACACTCTAACACGTAAGTGTTACATGATACTGACAGTGGTGAATACTTCCTCAACAACAACAAACATAATGTCTAAACAAATCAATTGCAAATTACCACTCAAATTATCATTCAGACGTGTAACTGGTACTATGCAAATGAAGTTCGTAATGTCAGCCATTGCAAATGTTAACGTAAAAAAAAATTTTATTTTCTGTCCACAAATATATTCCTATTTATAACGAGAGAGAGAGAGAGAGAGAGAGAGAGAGAGAGAGAGAGAGAGAGAGAGAGAGAGAGAGAGAGACTAAACAACTTACGAACTTTCAATTACCAAAAACGCTACCAACCCATCATTTTTTCGCATAACCCTTCCAAAATTAGGGAAGGCTTAATCACGCTTTATTAGTTTAGTTAAAAAAAAAAAAGCTAGAAAAGCAAAGTGGAAATATAATGATCTCGTCCCTATTGCTTTAGCCTCAAACTCACTAGGTAAATTTCGGTCAAAACAAGGCAGATAACCATGGTAGGAAATAGCTTTATCGTGATTAACTTAACTTCGAAATTTTGTTACATTCACAGGCTTTCGGAGTAACGCTGTTAGCTGAGAGAGAGAGAGAGAGAGAGAGAGAGAGAGAGAGAGAGAGAGAGAGAGAGAGAGAGAGAGGCTATGCCGTATTGGTGGAAACACTTACGTCAGTTTGCCTTAATATTAATCTCCCTCTCTCTCTCTCATAGTTGTAACCAGCAATAGTCGACAGATAACTATGTACATAATTTGCTTCTCAGGTGAAGTTTAAGGTTTAAAGGTTGCTCATGAATAACAGAGGCAAGGAACAGTAATAATTCCCTGGCAGGACAATGCCATAGAGACTGAACTAACCATAAATACGTACTATAAGTGCCCGTGCTAAGACCAGGGAGGGGCAGGGATTGGCTGCTGATGACTCGGCAATTAGAGGTACAGGTTCCGCCTTATCTCTCAAGGATGGTGAGGTTTCATACACTACAAGAAACTATCGAGCTTCAGCAGGACTTGAACCCCAGTCCGGCAGATCGCCTGACAGGGACGTTACCAACAGGTTACCTTAACCCTATTTTTTAGGAACGCTCCCAAAATCCAAGATTCGAATATAAACCTTCAGATTGTCTGCTGAGAGAGAGAGAGAGAGCGAGAGAGAGAGAGGAGAGAGAGAGAGAGAGAGAGAGAGAGAGAGAGAGAGAGAGAGAGAGAGAGGCTATGCCGTATTGGTGGAAACACTTACGTCAGTTTGCCTTAATATTAATCTCCCTCTCTCTCTCTCATAGTTGTAACCAGCAATAGTCGACAGATAACTATGTACATAATTTGCTTCTCAGGTGAAGTTTAAGGTTTAAAGGTTGCTCATGAATAACAGAGGCAAGGAACAGTAATAATTCCCTGGCAGGACAATGCCATAGAGACTGAACTAACCATAAATACGTACTATAAGTGCCCGTGCTAAGACCAGGGAGGGGCAGGGATTGGCTGCTGATGACTCGGCAATTAGAGGTACAGGTTCCGCCTTATCTCTCAAGGATGGTGAGGTTTCATACACTACAAGAAACTATCGAGCTTCAGCAGGACTTGAACCCCAGTCCGGCAGATCGCCTGACAGGGACGTTACCAACAGGTTACCTTAACCCTATTTTTTAGGAACGCTCCCAAAATCCAAGATTCGAATATAAACCTTCAGATTGTCTGCTGAGAGAGAGAGAGAGAGAGGAGAGAGAGAGAGAGAGAGAGAGAGAGAGAGAGAGAGAGAGAGAGAGAGAGAGAGAGAGAGAGAGAGAGAGAAAGTAATGAAATATTGATAGTCAAAATTTCCAATTTACAAAAGCATCAGAAAATCTTAACATAACACAGCCAAAAAAAAAAGCCTCAGAATATAATGACGATAGGAAAATCATATATGACTTATTATTAAATACAATCTTTGGTGTGTAAGTGTGTTTACGTACGTGCGTAAATTTGCAATCAAATTTCAAAGATGAAACTACATACCCTAAACTCTTCAAAATATATTTTTATCTCTTAACGAAACAGATAAGGGCTCACTTATTCACAAAAATCTCCGTCAACAAAAAAATCTTACTTTTTACGCGAACAACTCGGATAGTCTAAAAAAATAACAAAAAGGGGCTTCTAACTTTCCATGGAAATTTTCAATGTGTAAGTAGCTTAGTGTGATTAATCAACCTAATGGAGAGATCATTCAACTAATGAAAGAGAAGTTCTATCATTGCATTTCCTTGCAATACACGGAAAAATGAATGTTTCCCCTTGGGTTCGAATATAAGAAAGTCCCAGTGCATAAAACCATGATGGAATTCAATTTATTTTAATTGTACAAAGTTCCATTTCTACTTAAATTGGAAGATATTTGCCAAGATTGAAAGACTTCCACTAAAAGTTAAAGAATTCTGCCAAAATGACTTTCAACAAAATTTCAAAATGTTTTTAAATTTCCAAAATTTTTACCCAAATTTAAATACTTTCTGTCTAAAATCTAAAGACATTTACCTAAATCTTAATACTTTTGCAAAAGTTTAAAAATACTTAGCAATACTTCAAGTGTTGATATCGATTACACGTTATGTTGTAACTTTGATATAACAATTAGAGCAAAGAAAAATTTGTAATCTATTACAAAAATAGAACAAAATTAATGACATTGACATCCGAGGTACGAGACCTCTTATGTTAGTGGCGAATGAGAAAGATTGCAACAACAAGGGAAGTCTTAGAAGTTACCATACATTATATAAAAAGAAATTATTTATTTATTCTAAATTCAGAATAAAACACATGAAGCATGAATCATTTTGTAGAGAGAGAGAGAGAGAGAGAGAGAGAGAGAGAGAGAGAGAGAGAGAGAGAGAGAGAGAGAGAGAGAGAGAGAGAGAGAGAGAGAGAGAGAATTTGGTTACTGAAAGATGCGGAAATAGCTAGAAGTACTGAAATGGCCAGTTTAGATGAACGGGTAGAAAGTCACGATAAAATGAGACCAATAAGAATTAATTAAGAGATGAGGTAAGCATGACCTGTAAACAGCTGTAGAGATATCAAAGGAGTCGACACCACGAAACAAAATAAAGGTGGATGACGCTCCGTGTGCATTGGGATTTGATACGCTGATGATGAGTGATCTGTGTAAATATAAGAGGCACCTATGGTCGTGGAAGTTATTTGCAATGGAAGATAATGACTGAATCTGCTATAATGTATAAATAGAACTATGATCATTATCTTGCATTTTCCTGGATCTAAACACGGTTATATATACATACATAAAAAACATATATATACATAAGCTTTATACACATACACACATATACATACAATTATATATATATATATATATATATATATATATATATATATATACATATACATATATAAACACACACTACATATATACATATATAAACACACACTACATATATATATATATATATATATATATATATATATATATATATATATATATATATATATGGGTACAATAAACACTGAATTTTGCATAATTTATTCGCACGTTACTTGTAACTGCTTAGCCTTTTATAGGTATACAAATATATAAACGTATATACACTCATGCATGTTAAGATATTTGCCTCTGCATCTATACGTGTGTGCCCATATTCATGTGGCATTACACACACACACACACACAAAAAAAAAAGTAATCTTCATAAAAAAAAGGTAAAACTCCACGCGCTTATAAACCCACGTTTCACTTAGCAGTCCAGGTAATGAAATAATTACAAGGCCATGTAGAGTTTGTTGTCGGCAAAATCCCTTTCATTTGGGATATCCACATATCTCAAGAGACTATAAGTAAATTCTTAGAAAGTTTTGTAACTAAGAGCATAAGAGAAGCATATACATACCAAGTCTCTCTTGTTAACGATACCATGATAATCGTGTTACACTAACAACGACAGCATATCAAAACACCAATGTAATACAAACAAGAACAGCGTAAACTAAAATTACGGGAAAAAACACATTACTCTTACAGGGAGCGAAATAAAGACTGAACACATAAGAAGAACTATATAACGTCTGCGAATGTGCTCACAGTAGAGGGCAAGAAGAAGAACAACACTGACATCACTAAGAGCTCACACCACACACTCAACAGGTAGCACAGCACCTAAGAGTGGAACACGTCTGGCCTCGCCACTTTCCCAATTCTGACTGGCGGACCAAACTGAACCCTCACCCCACCAGGTGTGTGCATGTGCGTGCGTACGTGTGCGTTAGGACCGAAGGACCCGCGCGCCGAGGCCAACCCACGAAATTTATCCAACCCAGTTTCAGCAGGGAACGGTGGCCCCTTTCATTTCCAACCCCCTTTTTTAATATTTCCTACAGAATTGATCTCTCGGTGACATTATGGTAGGCAATTTCCCAGACTCCCAGAAGCTGACTTGATAACAAGTTCATTTGAAAAAACATATGATCTTTAAGGAAAAGTTAAACAATGATAGAAGGGAAAAAATCTCTCTCTCTCTCTCTCTCTCTCTCTCTCTCTCTCTCTCTCTCTCTCTCTCTCTCTCTCTCTCTCGTGTCCCTCAACAGGTAGCAAAGTATTGATTTAGGTCCCATGCCTCCCGTTTCGATAATGTGCAAAAGGAGAGCTCCTACCTTGGAGCGCGGCTAATATAACTTTATGAAAATCATGAAAGAAAACTTAAGAAAAGTCTCTATCGAAAGTTTGATAGACGTGTATACTGAATTATTTCCACTTAATATGATGATAAAACATAATGGTTTTAGGGTGGTAATAATGCTAAAATCTAAACCACTTTATGTTTGTTGACATTTCTCATATATAGTGTAAATACAAACAAGTGTATATGTACATATAAAGTATATATATAAATAAATATATATATATATATATATATATATATATATATATATATATATATATATATATATATATATATATATATATATATATATATATATAACAACTGACCATTTCTATGCATTTCACCAGCCAATGGAAAATTCTAGTGTATGACAAATCACTATGTATGACATTTATAGTATCTGAGAAAGCTTTTGATTTTGCCATAATCTCAGCAATAAAGAAAGCCCTTCAAAAACACGAAATCTACGGAATCTGCTGGACATTGTTTCATTGCCATACCGTGAATTATGTCCATACAGTAACACCAATCTCACTAAACTCATATATAGTATTATTTTCATATACAAATTCAGACGATTTGATTTCCAAATTTTACTTAACATAGACTTTGTCTGATTTTCTTTTTTCAATCTTTCATTAAACTCAAATTCTGATCTTGTATTAAGAGATCATAGTTCCTAAATATTTAAAGGATTCCACCTCATTCATCCCTCCTTCTTCCAATTATATTTAATCTTCCATTGCATATTCCGTTCTCATCTTTGCCTTTCTTCTATTCATCTTGAGCCCAACCTCGTGTGATATTTCATGCATTCGGGTAATCAAGCTTTGCAAGTCTTGTGGAGTTCTGCTAATAGGGACAGTGTGATCAGTACACTCTGTCTGCTAATTTCCGGTTACCAATCTAGTCCAATCCTTCTCAACTATCCCCAACATTTCCAAGCATTACAAAATCCATGAGAAGGATGAACAACATAGGTAACAACATATTCCCTTGGAGTACTCACTATTCACTGGAAATTCATTTGACAGGGCTCCATTAACATTAACTTTGCACTTGTTATGCTCATGAACAGACTTAATCAAACTTACATATTCAAAAAGAACTCCATAACACAAAATTGGCCGGCGCACACAATTGATGACTTTGTCATAGTCCATAAATACCATCAAAAGTGGATTTCTATATTCTAAACATTGCTGTACCACATGTCTTGAATGGTCAGTACAACATCTACCTTTTTTAAATCCTGCTTGTTCATCTCTCAACATTTCATCAATCTTTTTCTCTAGTCTCTTTAGAATGAGCATACTATATATTTTCAAGACAACTGACGTAAGTTTGATGCCTCTGGACTTATTGTGATCAATCAGAACTTTTTTTTTTTCTTTTTTGCCATTTTCACTAACACTCCCAGTATCCTTCATCATGTTTTGCCTCTTCACGCCACATTCTATAAAGTAATTTTGTAAGTATTCTGGGAGTCACTTCATTTTCTGCAGTATTATCTCAGCAGTTATTCCATCGTATCCAGGGGCTTTCCATGTCTTTAATTTTTCAATGATAGCTTCGATTTCAAACACACGGAATTCATTCATGGGCACATCAAGGTCTTCCTCAGCTTCAGGTATCTCAATCAAATTATTCCCTTCATATCTCCTATTCATGACCTCACTATAGTGTTCCATCTAACGTTGCCTTTCTTCATCTGCTTTTATATCAGATCCATCATTCTTTTTGATAGGCATATGCTTCTTTTCTTTGTCCCAATAGAGATTTCATTAATAATTCTATGAGCAATTCTTACACCATGGCCACTCCCTGAATTCATAGCATTGTCAGCCTCATATACTTTCCTGTCTAAATATTCTCTCTAAACATTCCTGGCTTTTCTTTTCACTTCACTATCAACTTTAGAGATTGTTAGTGAATATGTGCACTTAGACAGACAGTAGGTGTTTCCCCAGGACACGAAATCAAAATTATATAGATAAGCAAGAGAGTGAGAGCATTTGATAAAAATAATGAGATCATGAAAATTAAATTGCAACTTTCTCTAAAAAGAAAAGTATATAATCAGATGGTCCTACCAGAGGCATGGAGTCTAACTAAAGGCTTAGAACATAAGCTAATTATAACGGAAAAAGCTATGGAAAGAATAACACAAAGAGACAAAAAGAGCAAAATGGATACTAGAGCAAATTAAAGTAGTTGATATTCTAACAACATGTAAGAAAAAGAAATGGACATGGGCAAGACATAAAATGAGAATGACAGATAATAGATGGACATTAATAATAACAGAATGGGTCCCCAGAAATTTCAAAAGAAGCACGGGAAGGAAAGGAAAACTATGATCGACGAAGCCAGAAAGTTTACAGGTGTGGACTGTATGGAAAAACAATAAACAGACGCAAGTGGAAGGATATGTCTGAGGTCTTTGAGCTGCAGTGGATTAGCTACGGCTGATGATGATGATGATGATGATGATGATGATGATGATATATATTATATATATATATATATATATATGTATATAATATATATATATATATATATATATATGTATATATAATATATATATATATATATATATATATACATATATATATATATATATATATACACACACACACACACACATATATATATATATATATATGTATATATAATGACTTCTTGCATCACTCCATCCCGTTTGTCATCAATAGCCCATTTTTGGATTCCAACCTAGTGAACACCCTCTTAATTGTGTGTCTATCAGCTGTATTTCCAGCTTCATCCAAATTTGTATTATATTTCCCTTGTTTCATATTGTCGACAGCCACTTTATGGTAAACAATGTGAATAAACAGTGTTGCGTGTCTGAAATTACTTCATGAGAGAGAGAGAGAGAGAGAGAGAGAGAGAGAGAGAGAGAGAGAGAGAGAGAGAGAGAGAGAGAGAGAGAGAGAGAGTAACCAACTGGATGAGATGCCAACTGGGAGGTCATTAAAGGTAATGGTCCTCAACCCAGTCACATCTTGGCAAATCCCCAAATGACCGACTAAGTGAGCCATCTAGTGGCGGGAATGTCACCAATGGTGAATGGAAATTGACCGTCTATTGAAAATGGATAACGGTTGCACCTTCTATAATATTGAAAAAGAGAAAGGCAATAATTTCTCTGGAGTTTTATTGCTCAGATTCTAATTAGAAGAAGAAGAAGAAATAGAAGAAAAAGAATGATAAATACGTTACTCATTTCAATTTGCCATATGATAATAATCATAACTTAATGGACTTGAATAATCCGGAACTAAAGGTTAACATTTTCCGTTATATAACTCCTCTGGTTAATGAAAAACATTTCTAAGGCGACGAAAGATATATTATTAATTTACTGGAACGTCTTTTGGGTGATTGAGAAACCACAAGAAAGGTGTTACTATAAAGAGTTATTAGGAATTGAGTAGCTTTAGGGATTATAATATATATACACACATATATTGTGTATATATATATATTATATATATATATTATATATATATATATATATATATATATATATATATATAAATCTAAAATAAAAATATAATCTTCAGGTGTTGAGGTGTGGTAACCTACTGGAAACGTCCCTGCATTTCAATTTGTTAAACGTGGATTGGAGACGCACTCAAGCTCGATAGTTTCGAGTAATGTCTGCAACCTCATTTGTGAGCAAGAGATGAGGACTATGGGGGAGACTATAGCTCTACCTGCTGTGTCATCAGCAGCATTTGCCTGATCCTAGTTTGGGTGGAGAGGGTGCATGGGCGCTGAGCAAATGTGGTCAATCTCTCGCCCATTGTCCTGTCCCTTGTCTTTGTCATTCATGATTGAATTTTAAACCTTTAATACACACCAGTGACCAACTGCTATATCATACTG
>NC_090746.1:69384312-69391812 GCF_036898095.1 Palaemon carinicauda | reverse complement strand
TCGTATATAATATATGTAATAACGAGAAAGAATTACCCAAGAACACCATTTAATCTAATGAAAATTTCTAGTGATTATGTGATTTTTATAGCTCCACTGTAAAAAATATAGAAGAATTTTTTTAAAAGATTAGTAAAATTCTTCATAAAATTTCATTTATAAAATATAAAATTATAGTAAAGCAATAAAAATAATTAAAAGCTTGTACAAAAAAAAAAAAAAACAATGGTTCTTGTGCAAATAAGCAAATTATCCCAAAAGATAGTTTGGACCTACAGATTAGTTAAAACAAGATGTAATAATGACAACTCTGGAAATCTCCTATTTAAAAAATATAAAATCTTAATAAATCAACATAGATATGAGAAAAATATGCCAAAACAACAATGTCTTTTTTGCAAATAGGTAAAATATCCAATACAATTTTTTTATCTCATAAGTTAAAACGAAATGTAACCAGAGAGCCACAAAGTAGAGAGCATACCTTTATTTGCTCTTAACTCCACTGCATACTTGTACTTGGACGTATTTTCTTCAAAATCCAATGGATTTTTCCTTGGCTAATTCCCCACCTGTCCACCAAGTTTTGTTGAAATTGACTGAGTAGTTTTAGCGTAATGTTGTTCACAAACAAAAAATAAACTAAGACAATATTTTCCATTTACTCACCATTGTGATTATTTTTAAAGTACTGCTGCGTACTGTAGTTTTTGTGTAAAGTTGCTCACAAACAAACTAACAAACAAAGAAACAGACGACAGGGGTGAATTCATACCCTTTGCAAAATCTTCCATCTTGTTGAAGGCTATAATAACAAGCCTACACACCTCACAAAACCTGCATTAATACTACTAACGAATTAAATTCAATTTAACCTAAGCATCTGTCTTAACAGGAAGTAGATCAGGACTCCAGCCACCCGTTGTGATACTACTGCTAGAGTTATTGGGTTCTTTGACTGTCCACACAGTACAACATTGGATTCCTCTCTCTGGTTACGGCTCATTTTGTCTTTGCCTACACATACACCGAATAGTCTGGCCTATTCTTGCCATCCTCCTCAGTCCTTATTACACCTGACAACACTAACAACTCATATTTGCTCATGGGGTTAACAATTGCAATGTAATTGTTCAGTGGCCATTTTCCTCTTGTTAAGGGTAGAAGAGACTTTAGCTATGGTAAGCAGCTCTCCTAATAGAGCGACACTCCAAAACTAGACCATTGTTTTCTAGTCTTGGGTAGTGTCATAGTCTCCGTAACCTGGCCTTCCACTGTCTTGGATTGGAGTTCTCTTGCTTGGGGGTACACTCGGGCATGCTGTTCTATCTTATTTCTCTTCCTCTTGTTTTTGAAGTTGTACCAACTGTGTGTCACACAATTGTACATAATTCCTTTTGTATATATTATGCTTGTATCTTCGCTCTTCCCTCGCACTAAAACGAACATGAAAATTCATGTCTGCTTTTCTCCTCTGTAACATTGTCAATATTTGAACATGAAAATTCTTGTTGCTTTGAGATTTTGTATATAAAGGAGAGTGTTCTTTAATAAACAACTCAGTTGATTGCCTCCTGCCTTTGAGTCATAACCTCTCTCGGCACCGTCACATTGGTGACCCCGGAAGTCGACTCGCTCCCACTGCCTTCCACCCCCACCTCCCTCGCCCCTCCATCGTTGGTACAATGACAGACTCTACTACAGCAGTTGGCGCTGCGGCCGCCCCATTGAAACTTTCACCGTTCGCCAGCGGAGAAGCATTTGCTTGGTTTCAGCGCGCAGAAGTCCAGTTTCGCATCAACGGCGTGACTCGCTCAACCACCAAAGCAGATTATGTTCTCGCGGCGATACCCGAGGACACCTTCCCGGAAATATCCGACTGGCTTTGTGAACAAGGAGACACGCCAATAGCGTATGACGCCCTCAAAACATACCTTCTGCAGCAGTACTCGCCATCGCCAGCCGCCTGTGTAGCAAAGCTTTTTCAGCTCTCGCAACAACTGTTGGGGGACCAAAGGGCTTCGCTTGCCCTCAGGGAAATGACCAGTATCGCTCGCCTTCAACCTGCCGCAGACGGCTCTCCTCGTGAGGTGAACCTACTTCGTGCCCTTTGGATACGCCGTTTACCCGGACCTATATGCGCTGCCATACCCGATGTCGATAGTTTACCCATAAAGGACTTGATGACCAAAGCCGACGCCCTTATGGACATCCACTTCAAGACCTCCATCAACGCCTCCACCCCTGACGAAGAGGATGCCTATTCAACGTCAACTGAAGCTGACATAAATGCCGTAGGACATACACGCCTACACCGTGACGTGCCGAAGCAGAGACAAAGCCGCCCACCACCCACCAATCTCGCGCGCCCAACAAACGACTTCTACAGTCACTTACTACCTCCCATCCGCCGCAGTTTTGCTACTACCACTTCAGATTCGGGGCAACTGCGAAGAAATGTGCCAAGGATTGTCAGTGGCCAAAAAACGTGTAAGTAGGCCATCGCTCGTGGCGGTGGCCTCCCATGTTTCTAATCTTTTCTTTTTACAGGATGCAGGAACGGGCATGTGATTTTTGGTAGACACGGGTGCTTGTCATTCTCTTTTGCCAAGGAAACTCTTCAAGACACGACGTAGTCTGTCTACATCTGCCGACGTCCGCTTGGTAGCTGCCAACGGATCTGCGATACCCACCTACGGTTATGAGAACCTCACATTATCGTTCGGAAACGGTAAATTCAATTGGAAGTTTCTCGTTGCTGACGTCACCATGCCAATCCTCGGTGAGGATTTCCTCTCTCATTTCCACCTTCTGGTCGATGTCGCCCACCGACGATTGGTCAACGCAGACTCGTACTTGTCGACACCTCTTCAACCCGCCCCCTCTAACCTTGCTCTCCACATTAGCGCACCCACGGATGCCTACGCCCACCTCCTCACGTCGTACCCGGATGTTTTCCGTCCAGAACTTCGCCAAACGCCCACGGTTCCTGCCAAGCACAGTATTTATCACCATATCAAGACGACGGGACCCCCAGTCTTCGCAAAATTCAGACGTCTGGCACCGGAACGATTGGCAGCAGCTAAACAGACGTTCGCCGAAATGGAGGAAATGGGCCTTTGCCAAAAGGCCTCCAGCCCATGGTCGTTACCCTTACACATCGTTCTGAAGAAAGACGGCTTCCTCCGTCCGTGCGGGGATTACAGGCGCCTGAACATGCAAACAGAACCGGATCACTACCCCCTCCCAAACATTGCTGACGTGACCTCCTACCTGCACAAAGCAAAGGTTTTCTCTATGCTCGATCTCCTGAAGGGGTATTATCAGGTGCCTATGAACCCAGAAGACATCCCCAAGACTGCCATCACCACTCCGTTTGGTACATACACCTTCAATTACTCCTGTTTTGGCCTTCGTAATGCTGGGGCCACGTTTCAACGTCTCATGGATGGCATCTTAGGGGACCTCCCTTTCTGTGTATGTTATGTGGATGACATACTTGTGTTCTCCTCCTCAAAAGAGGAACACCTCCGTCACTTGCGCATCGTGCTCGACCGCCTGCAACAAAACGGCCTTGTATTCCGATACGACAAGTGTACCTTTGGCGCCAACGAAGTGTCGTTCTTAGGGCACCGCATCACTCCTGAAGGTGTCCACCCCCTCCCTGAGAAGGTAGCAGCCGTTCAGAACTTCCCCGTACCCTCGACCGTCAAAGCTCTGCAGGAATTCTTGGGCATGATCAACTATTATCACCGTTTTCTGCCAGCCATTGCCGCCACTCTTGCTCCCCTCTACGCCTCCCTCAAGGGCAAGCCGAAGGACCTGAAGTGGGGTCCCCGTCAAGATGCAGCCTTCTGCAATGCAAAGAAGGCCCTATCAACTGCTGCGGCTCTCACTTTTCCTATCCCACACGCCCCTCTCCTTCTCTCCACCGATGCCAGCGACGTCGCTATTGGTGCAGTACTCGAGCAGGTGGTCAACGGCTCGCCCCACCCATTGGCCTTCTTCAGCAGAAAACTGTCCAAGGCAGAATCGGGTTATTCTACCTTCGATCGAGAATTGCTGACGGTGCACTTGGCTGTACGTCACTTTCGCCATTTCTTAGAAGGTACGCCCTTCGTCATTTGCACAGACCACATGCCTCTGGTGCACGCCTTTACTCGACAGTCTGATGCCTGGTCCGCCCGGCAACGCCGACATCTCTCCGCCGTGGCCGAATACAATTGCACCCTTCAATACGTCCCTGGGAAAATGAATCCCGTTGCCGATGCCCTGTCAAGAAACACGTTGGCTGCCGTTCAACTGGGATTGGATTACAACGCCCTGGCTGAAGCCCAACGACAGGATCCAGAGTATCAAGCATGTAGGACATCCCGCATGTCCCTCCGTTGGGAAGACTTTCCCCCTCGAAGACTCCAACACCACCCTCCTCTGTGACGTCAGTACTGGCAGACCGCGACCTTGGATTCCTGCTCCCATGCGCCGACAGGTGTTTGATTTCATTCATGGCCTTTCACATCCCTCGTGCCGTTCTACTGCACAGCTGCTGAAGGCAAAGTTCATTTGGCACGGCATTTCTAAGGATGCTAAGGATTGGGTCCGCGCCTGTACTTCTTGCCAAACATCCAAAGTACATCGACACACGGATTCAGGAGTGGGCACCTTTCCTCAACCTCAGCGTCGTTTCGCACACATTCACGTCGACGTCGTAGGCCCCCTACCCACATCACAAGGACATCGTTACCTGTTTACCATCATCAACCGCTCCACCCGTTGGCCTGAAGCCATTCCCATGGAAACTGCAAAGCATCACATACCAACAGACTTGCAGTCTGCAACGCACGTCTTCCTACGCAACGACACTACCAAGCCACCACTAACGCCCCCTTACACGGGCCCTTTCCTTGTGATCCGACGCAGTCCGAAAGCATTCCTACTAAACATTCGTGGCAAAGAAGACTGGGTCTCCAGTGATCGTCTAAAACCTGCTTATCTCCTGCCAGATGACCCGCCTACAGTTCGCCTCTCTAGATCAGGGCGCCCTATTTAACTTGTACAGTATGTCATTTTTAGGGGGGGAGCCATGTACCAACCGTGAAAATTCATGTCTGCTTTTCTCCTCTGTAACATTGTCAATATTTGAACATGAAAATTCTTGTTGCTTTGAGATTCTGTATATAATGGAGAGTGTTCTTTAATAAACAACTCAGTTGATTGCATCCTGCCTTTGAGTCATAACCTCTCTCTCGGCACCGTCACAAAGTGTTTATAGTTTATATGTGAAGGATCTAATTCAATGTTGTTACTGTCCTTGAAATATTTTATTTTGGTTGCTTATACTTATTTTGAAGTTTATTCATTTCCTTGTTTCCTTCCCCCAATGGGTCATTTTTCCCTGTTGGAGCCCTTGGGCTTATAACATCTTGCTTTTCCAACTAGGGTTATAGCCTAGCTTATAACAACAACAACAACAACAACAACAATAATAATAATAATAATAATATATACATTCAATTTCATGATGTTCGTATAATGTACGTACGATTGTGTCTATATGCCTTGTGAACGAGCAAGCTGCAATGACAGCCCCAACCTCAGGAAATAAATTGAAACAAAAGAACCGAGAGCCAATTTGGTATCCTTTGTAAAAGCACCTTGTCCAATTGTCTCTGACGGAAGATTTTCTTGCGACGTGTGACAAAGGAAGTCCAACAAGGTTTTTGAAAAAGGGGAAGCAAGCAGAGGGCATATCCAGGTTAAATTACGTCGACCTAATTATTCTGATGGAATCCAGGCAGCTGCTGGCATTCCAGTCTTCGTGGGAAAAGAGAAACAAAGATGACTGACAGTTAAATACACATTTTCGATTTTGATCACCTCAAATGCAATGTAAGAGAGGCGGAATTCAAATAGGAGTCATAATTACAGTAGTACATGGTGATACGAAAAGATTTACGATAAGCAGATGCACCAAATATTTTACGTATATAAGACTAAATAGACTGAAATATTGAAAATCTCCATTATATAAAAAAAATCAATAAAATATTTCAAATATAAAAGATTGAATAGGCTTAAAGAACAAAATTGTCCGTAATAAAAAAATTTCAACAAAATATTCTAAATACATAAGATTAAATCAATTTTAAGATAAAAATTCTCCGTTATATAAAAAGGATGCAACAAAGTATTCTAAATATATATGATTAAATAGAGTGAAAGATCAAAAATCTCCGTTATTCAAAAAAAAAAAATCAACAAAATATTCTAAATATCTATGATTAAATAGACTGAAAGATTAACATTATCCGTTATATATAAAAATTATTCAATAAAATATTTAAATATATAAGAGTAAAGAGGATACAAAAAGATGATAGAAAGAGCCACTTTTGTCTTAGTTGTTGATTTCAATGCTCACCATAGGAAGTGGTTAAATTCTGTTTCTCCTACCGATCGCCATGACTTGAGAGCTTTAGACTTTGACTCTGAATCAGGATGTGAGCTAATCATTAGTGAAGCTACTCACAGGTCTGATAACTGCTTGGACCTCGTATGCACCGACTCCCCTGGAGTTATAACAAGTACAGTTGGTTCCACAGTTAGGACATCTGATCATGCCTTGATTTTATTAGTAGTGAAGACTGGGGAACCTGTCCCTGATGTTTCATACTCGTGTAAGATTTATATGTAATCTTAAGCAGACTGGAATGGGATTTTGCATGATCTTTTGGGCTTGAAATGGTCACAATTGTATACAGTAGTAGTGTTGATCCTGTTGTCCCTTTGAATGATAATTTAGTCAACATAATTGATAGGCGTATCCCTTCTCATGTACTAAGGTACCGAATGAAGGACAAACCATGGTTCAATGATAATTGCAGACGTGATTATTTGGAGAAGCAGGAGGTCTATCATCTTTGGAAGGGTAACAGATCTGATTGGACATAGACTAACTATACTCAGCTTAGAGCTTTTGCTCAGAGTTTATGCTTCAACTGAAAAACAATACAATTTAATCATAAAAGAAACCCTTAGTGGTACCACCCAGGATAATAAGAGGTGGACTACCCTTAAACAGGCACGCTTTGGCGTAGATGCAACAGTTCCTCCTCCTTTACTCCAAAGGAAAAGGCAACCATTTTGACCGATATGTTTGACAGTAAGCAGAGCAATGAGAAACTAACTTCCTCATTCCTGTTTTCCTGAGGCTAAACTAACTGTTTAGCTTTTTGATCTGGTGAAATTGAAGCTCTCTTGATGGACCTTGATGCATATGGAGGTGTAAACCCAAATGGTATTTTTCCTTTGTTTTTATGAAGACTGCAGATTACTTAACTTCAAAGTTATGTTATTTTGCGCATGTTAGCAAGTAGAGGAGCTTTTAGCACTTGTTGGAGAATTGTTAATGTTACTCCACTATGTATATGCCTTTGTGGTAGCTCAAATTCAACTGATTACCGACTAATTTCCATACATCCCATATTATCTAAAGTTTTT
>NC_090746.1:69366812-69379312 GCF_036898095.1 Palaemon carinicauda | reverse complement strand
AAGTGATCCCCAGAATACATACAAAATTGTTTTGTAGAATGTGGCATGAAGAGGGAAAAGCTCATGAATGGGAGTTAGGAGTATTGGCGAAAATGGCAAAAAAAAGAGACCTGACTGATTGCAATAATTAGAGGCATCACACATACGTCAACTGTTATGAAAATATACAGTTTAGTATGCTTATCCTAAAGAGACTAGAGAGAAAGATTGATGAAAAGTTTAGAGATGTACAAGCAATATTTAGAAAAAGTAGAAGTTGTACAGAGCAAATTTTCATTTTAAGACACGTACAGCAATGCGTAGAATATAGAAATCCACTTTTGCTGGCATTTGTGGACTAGGAAAAAACCTTTGATAGTGTGCAGAGGCCAATTTTGTGGAGAGACATGTATTATTATGATATTCCTCTTTATTATGTAAATTTGATTAAGTCTGTTCATGGGCAAAGCAAGTGCAAAGTTAATGTTATTGGAGTCCTATCAAATGAATTTCCAGTGAACAGTAGAGTACTCCAAGGGAATGTGTTGTCGCCTATGTTGTTTATCCTCCTCATGGATTTTGTAATAAGTAGAACAGTCGGGGATGGGGGAGAAGGATTGGACTGGATTGGTAATAGAAAATTAGCTGACCTCGAGTATGCTGATGACGCTGTCCTTATTAGCAGAACACCACATGATTTGCAATGCTTGCTTATCAGAATGCATGAAATATCACAGGAGGTTGGGCTCTAGATAAATAGAAGAAAGACAGATATGAAGAAAACGGATTATGCAATGGAAGATGAAATATCACTGGAAGGAGAAAGGATTAATGAGGTGGTATCATTTAAATGTTTAGGAACTATGATCTTTAATAAAGGGTTTTTAGAATTTGAGTTTAATGAAAAATTGAAAATAAAAGCAAGTCAGACAATGACTAGGTTACGTAAAACCTGAAACTACATATTAGAATCAGGCCATATATCAATTTAGTGAGATCGGTATTAATGTATGGACACAAGTCGTGGTATGACAATGAAACAATATCCAACAGATTTCGTAGATTTGAGAACAAATCCCTCAGAAGAATATTGAGAGTTAAATGCCAAGAGAGGATTAGAAATGGAACTATGAGAGAGATTACTACAGTGCCATATGTGGATGAGATCATGGAAATGGTTTGGGCATGCTCTTCACAGTCCCCAAGAGAGAATTGTTCGCCGAACATTTAACTGGGTTCCACAAGGCACTAGAAGAGTTGAAAGACCCAGGCCTACATGACCGAGGACTATGAAGCGGTAGGAGATGATAAATGGAGTATTGATTTAAAAGCTCCAGATAGAGACGACTGGCGAAATCTAACTGAAGCCTCTTGCGTCAATAGGCGTAGGAGGAAATGATGATCATGATGATGATGATGATGATATATAAATGTATGTATGTATATATATATATATATATATATATATATATATATATATATATATATATATATATATATATATACAGTATATATATACACACACACACAAAATACCAAGGTTGTATATACCACGGATTTTTTATTTTAAGGATAAAGTGCATTAAAAAAAGTTGATTATGCTACCACTTAATCATCTAAACAAGGTTCATATTCTTGAAGGGCAGAATCGTCTTAATTATTTCTTAAGAAAAAACTTTACTGAAAACTGGAAGAAAGTACCCTAACAAAATTCTTATAAGATTCAAAGATACAAATCAGGTGAAAACATCAAATTGATAAACCTAGCGACAATAATTATTCATCACACAATAAGATTCTCACTAAAATCGTCCTTAGAAATAAGATCAACATTAAATATAATTGTAATTTACAAAGTATAATTTGATTAATGTTTGTATAGTTTCGCATAATCACGCGCATCCAATGTACTGTATACATTTTCTAGTTAGCTAAATTCACTTATTAATATACATGCTAGCTAATGATGGTGTCGGATGTCAATCCTTATAAAAAGCAAAATTATAATATAATGAATAAATATACTAAATTTACTAAACAGGGAAGTTGATTAAAAGAAAAAAAACTGAAATGTTCTGAATACGTGAAACATTTATTGTGCACGAATATATTACCTGGAAAAAATATTTATTGTGTTGGAATATAAAAGCAAAACCATTATTGTGCTGGAATATATAATAAGAGGATTTATTGTACTGGAATATATTACATTATAGACCAGTAGATGATCAATCATAGATTTCAAACCTACATCAATGAAGATTGTGAAAACTTTACTCAGTCTACGGACTATCTTTTCCCTCTTTCATATACTGACCACGAATTCATTTACTGTCCGGATAGCCACCAAAATCTACTCAGTTCTAAGTTAGCCCATTTCGGACACATCCTGAAATTTTCATCAATATTAACCCGTAACTCTTTGAGTTAGGCAAGTGACAAACAAACAACCAGAGGTAAAAACATAACCTCCTTGGTAAGGGTAAAAAAACATATGTCATTCGTAAACACTCACCATCGTTTTGACAATTCTCCGGTACGATTTGACATCACTGAAAAATGGTAAACAAGATCCTGGGAGAAATCCTTGCTTCATAAACATCTGAAAATATAAAAAAGGAAAAGAAGATCCAAGTTTCAATTGATACAAATACAAATAAACCACTCATACAGATTCAATGTAAAAGATTCGGGGAATGTGTAAAATATAATGATATATAACAATTATACATTTTCTAAACTTCCAGTACATAACTGTCCAATAAAATAAAATAAAAATACTTCCAGCCTCGGAGAATGACCTCTGTCAGCCGACTAATTTATCAGAAACAAAATCGTTTGTAAAATTTCACATTACTCTAAAACCTATCATTAAAGGAAGTTGTAGCACTTGTAAACAACATCAGCAAGAGAGCAATCTTGTTCTATATGAGCCCTATATTCTGAATTAAATTACCGATAGTATGAAGAAAGAATTACAACATCAATACCACCATGTAATTCAATTGAGATTAAAAGAAATGGTTATATTTGAATAACACTAGTTTCATTTCATTAAGAAAAATCAGTGGCGACATTTCAGATAATCTTAAAAACTAACTGGCACTCAAAATTCATAATAATTTCCCTATCGAATACATAACAATATAAGAAAATATAATAAAACCCCATCCCTTTGATCAGAGACCACAGAACGACACAATAAGAGCAGGCCTTTCGCTTCCTCCTCTTCTTCCCCTGAGAAGCCTTAAAACCCGAAGGATCAAATCAAGGTTCATATGAAGAGGGTGACGTGAAAAAGAGGATGGAGACCACAACAACGCCCCTCCCCCCAGATAAAAGACCTTGATACCTATAGTACCATCTGGAAGCCCTCGAGGACAGGGAGGAATGAAAGCAGTGATCCCCAAGGGAAATCGACACGAAAGACGGCTGCAATCCTCACAAGGGTTATAGTCCACGAGTGTCATTTCACACTGAATACAATTTTTCTGACTAATTCCCGGTCCTGGAAACTTTTATTTCTTTCCCTATGCTAAAACTGCTGCGAGAAGTCATTCAAAATGGGACTTTTATTACTTTAAAAATAATCTGAATCATCCAAACTAAAGAGATGAAATCAAGAATTGATTGGGTGGTAAATTCAAACGTATACTTACTTTTATTTTCTAACTCTGCTTTGGATAGCCCCCTTCTTTCTTGAAGGCCCATGGGTATTTTCAAAAAGGCCCCCGTCCCCCTTAGCTACACCAATGGCCTTTACCCACTCTATAAATTTCACAATTTTTCTTGCATACCTCTAGCTATTAAGATGGTGACACGAATTTCTGCCGCAGGAATTTTCACCACAAACTTATTGCCGTAGGACATTTTGCCGCAAGGAATTTCTACCTCAGAAAAAAAATAAACTATATCAAAAGTATCTAATCAACTATAGGTCAACAAACTTAGAGTAATCCACTGACATTGTTTTTAGAAATATCTCCTTATTCACACTAGGCCCCGATCATTTATCTAGGCAGAACCAAGAAATGAAAATCAATAAGAATCCATTTCCCATCTGATTTTCAATGGACAGCTTAATAACTAACTACTTGAGAGAGAGAGAGAGAGAGAGAGAGAGAGAGAGAGAGAGAGAGAGAGAGAGAGAGAGAGAGAGAGAGAGAGAGAGAGAGAGAGAGAGAGAGAGATCATTATTGGGATATCCATACAAAATATCTCTGCTATGTCTGAGTGCATACGCTATTTGATAGCCATATATAAAAATTTAGCAAATGGGCAAAAAAAACTACATCTTTTATAAATAAAATATATCAGAATTTATGAAATATATGATTTTATCTATTTATACAAAAATATATATATGCACACATATATATATATATATATATATATATATAATATATATATATATATATATATATATATATATATATATATATATATGCATGCATGCGTTTTAACTAATAAAATCAATAAAAAAAATAAAAAATACTTTAGGTAAAAATATTTCGGCGAAAACATACTCTAGAAATATAAGCCTTTCCCTAAATAGTTATTCAAAAACATTTGGTTACCCAGGGGAAATATTTGCTTAAAAAATGTACGAAAATTCGTATGTAATATTTGCTTACCAATAGTAAAAGAAGAAGAAGAAGAAAAAGAAGAAGAAAGCAACATTGAAAGAATGGTTGAAATAGCAATTGGGTCATCAGACGCCATTGTCTGGCTCTCCTGAGTCACATCTTGATAAGAGAGGATGCTTGGGCGCTGATCCTATTATATGTTCAGTCTCGAGGCAGTCTATGACACTGTCACTGTCCCTTGCCTCTGCTATTCATGTACGACCTTTAAACCTGTGCAAACTGCGTTTCTCATTACACTCCCGTCAGACATATAAATTACTCTCGCCTTCGAGTGTAGCTATTCAATTACGCTAATGGCATTCCTCTCTCTTCAACGGAAAAGTTTCTCTTCCTTTGTCTCTTAAGAACTTCCTCTGCAAAACTTCTTTGGCGGGGAAAAATTATACTAATTCTAGTTAAGTGTTTCCTTGGAGCGTAAATTCTTAACATTTCGAGATGATAAATTCTTCCTTAACTAATGTCATACAGTTACAGAGAGATTACAAAAGCACCTGTCACTTCATTATCGGCTTCTAATTTAATTGCTAATGGGTTTAGGTTATTTTTAACAGAACAGAACAGTACTCTAACTATTATATATACATATACATATCATGTATATGTATATGTATATCTATAAATATATATGTGTGTATCGTTTCTTTTCAATATATGCACACATATATTATAAATCAGTGTAAGTGTGTGTGTATATATATATAAATATATATATATATATATATATATATATATAATATATATATATATATATATAATATATATATATATATATATATATATATATATAAATATATATATATATATATATATATATATATATATATATATATATATATATATATATATTTATATATCTATATATATATAAATATATACATATATATACATATATACATATATATATATATATATATATATATATATATATATAAAATAAGAATCCCCAGTTCTGATTTCACTCACTTCTATATAATTACAGGGGAATCTTATACAGAATAAGAAAAGGGCCATATATTTTGCTTCAGAGGACATGGAAGGAACATAGAAAATGAAACGCGTTTTTTTATTAATAAAAATCTTGCAGTTAAAATAGAAGAATTTTGTATTAATAGTGATAGAATTGCAGGATTTATTATCAAAGTAAACAAGATGTATAAACAGAAGACCATTCAAACGCATGCGCCAACCCCATCCCATATCAAGGAAGAAAAAGTAGCTTTTCATGAAATCTGGTGATATCTATGGAGAGAAAAAAAAAAACATAAGACTCAATTTATATTTGTTTTGGGTGATTCCAATGCTAAAGTAGGTAAAAAGAAGAAAGGAGAATCATCAGTAGATAAATTTGGAATAAGCACGAGGAATGACAGAGGAGACACGCTTGCATAATTTGCTGAAAGAAACAATCTTAAAATCATGAACACCTTCTTGTATAAATAGGAACATAGAAAATAGACATGGAGTAGCACAAATGGTGAAACGAAAACTGAAATAAATTTTATCCTCAATGAAAAAGTTAATTTAGTTAAAGTTGTAACAGAATTAAATAAGTTAAAATCAACAGAATAGTGCGAAGCAAAATTTGTTTAGATCTAAGGAGAGAGATAAAATATCAATTTTAAGAAAGAGGATAAGCACTTGTAATAAGAGAAGAATCTGATGAGTTTAACTTAGCAATACAAAATAGGTACCCCCAGCTTCATGATAAACTGGAAGAAAGTAAAGAAGAACTGAACATTATTTAACAAAATTTGTATTGGAATAAACACAAGAGATAGGTGGAAAAGTTCCTAAACAAGATCAAGAAAAACGACCAAAAAATACCAAAAAACTAGATAAAGAAAAGATTGGAAATGATGGTAAAATCCAAGAGAAATGAAATAGAGTTAGCAGAACTATCCAAAACGATAAACAAATTAAAAACCAAAGATATTTGTGAACACGATCAGACCAAAATTGAAGAAACATTAAAGAAAGGTAAAAACATGAAATTGATGAAAATAAGACTTGGAATAGGGCGGCAACAGATGCATTCTTTAAAGGATGAAAATTAAAATATTATCCACAAGAGATGGCGTGATGAAAATTGCAGAGGATTTCTATACAATGCTATACAATAGTGATACGGTATACGAAATTACTTCACCAATAGAAATAATGAAACACCCGAGCACGTACCAAACGGAACAGTAGAGGTAAAGAAAACATTAAAAGGCATGAAAAGAGGCAAAGCAGCAGGAGAAGATGGCCTAAAAATTGATTTAATGATAGTGGGAAGATATTTCATAGCAGTAAAACTGGCTGAACTCTACTCCAAATGTCTGCAAAAATGCTCTATACCTACAACTTGGGAAAAACTTTATCATTATACTAATTCACTAAAAGCGAGACACAAAAGATCTGAAAAATTATCGCCCAATAAGTTTACTCTCCGTAATATATTAAATATTTACAAAGATCATATAAGGCCAAACAGAAAGACAGCTAGACTTAAATCAACTATAGGAGCAGACAGGCTTTAAAAGTAGGTATTCAACAACTGACAATATCCATGTAATTAACCAACTAATGGAAAAATCAACTGAGAATGACAAACCACTACATATTATTATTATTATTATCATTATTATAACTAGCCAAGCTACAACCCTAGTTGGAAAAGCAAGATGCTATAAGCCAAAGGGCTCCAACAGGGAAAAATAGCCCAGTGAGGAAAGGAAATAAGGAAATAAATAAATGATGAGAATAAATTAACAATATATCATTCTAAAAGCAGTAACAGCGTCAAAACAGATATGTCCTATATAAACTATTAACAACGTCAAAAACAGATATGTCATATATAAACAATACTAATTGAACGACGGTGCAAAAGATTAATATCTAGATCAGGAATAAGAAATTTAATAGACCGTAAGTTTCTGTCCAACAAATTAACATGAGAATCAGCAGCTGAACACCAGACAGGAGAACAGTACTCAAAACAAGGTAGAATGAAAGAATTAAAACACTTCTTCAGAATAGATTGATCACTGAAAATCTTATAAGACATTCTCAATAAGCCAATTTTTTGTGCAATTGAAGAAGACACAGACCTAATGTGTTTCTCAAAAGTGAATTTGCTGTCGAGAATCACACCTAAAATTTTAAAAGTCATACAAATTTAAAGAAACATTATCAATACTGAGATCCGGATGTTGAGGAGCCACCGTCCTTGACCTACTTACAAACATACATTGAGTTTTGTTAGGATTCAACTTCATACCCCATAATTTGCACCATGCACTAATTTTAGCTAAATCTCTATTAAGGAATTCAGTAACCCCAAATCTACATTCAGGGGATGAAATTGATGCAGAGTAGCATCATCTGCCAAACCACATGTCATGTGTATATAGTATGAAAAGTAATGGGCCAAGAACACTACCCTGTTGAACACCGGATATCACATTCCTATACTCACTATGGTGCCCATCAACAACAACTCTTTGATATCTATTACTTAAAAAATCAATAATAATGCTAAGAAACGACCCACCCACTCCCAACTGTTTCAGCTTGAAAACAAGGGCCTCATGATTAACACAGTCAAAGGCAGCACTAAAATTAGGGACGATCATACGAACTTCCTGACCACAATCAAGGGATTTCTGTACAGCATTGGAGATTGTAAGAAGGGCATCACATGCTCCAAGGCCTTTACGAAAACCAAATTGCAAACTAGGGAGTAGATGATTACCTTCAGCAAACCTATTAAGACGTTTTGCCAGAAGACGTTCAAAAACTTTAGATAATATGGGAGTTATGGAAATTGGGCGGTAATCAGTGGGACTTGAGCTACCGCAAACACATTTACATAGAGGAGTAACATTACCAATTCTCCAACAAGTGCTAAAAGCTCCTCTTCTTGCTAACTTGCGCAAAATAACAGATAACGTTGGAGCTAAGAAATCTGCTGTCTTTATAAAAAACAAAGGAAAAATACCATTTGAGTCTACACTTCCATAAACATCAAGGTCCATTAACAGAGCTTTAATCTCACGTGATCGAAAAGCTAAACTAGTTAGTTTAGCCTCAGGAAAACAGGAATGAGGAAGTTCAAGTTTTCCATTACTCTGTTTACTGTCAAAAACATCAGCCAAAAGGGTTGCCTTTTCCTTTGGACAATGAGTGGCTGAGCCATCTGGTTTAAGTAAAGGAGGAACTGTTGCATCTACACCAGAGTGCAAATTTAAGGGTAGACCACAATTTATGTTCTTGAGTTGTATCAGAAAGTGTTTCTTTTATGGTTACATTGTACTCTTTTTTAGTTGAGGCATAAACTCCCTGAGCAAAAGCTCGAAGCTGAGTATAGTTGTTCCAGGTTAAATCTGATCTGTTACCCTTCCAAAGGTGATAGGCCTCCTGCTTCTCCAAATAAGCACGTCTACAATCATCATTGAACCACGGTTTGTCCTTCACTCGAAACCTTAGCACACGAGAAGGGATGCGCCTATCAATTATGTTGACTAGATTCTCATTCAAAGGGACAATAGGATCTACACTACTATATAAACCAATTCAAACACAAAAGATCATGCAAAATCCCATTCCAGTCTTCTTGGGATTTCATATAAATTTTACAAGAGTATGATATATCAGGGACAGGCTGCTCAGTCTTCACTACTAATGAAATCAAGGCATGATCAGATGTCCCGACTGGAGAACCAACCTTACTTGTTATAATGCCAGGGGAGTCAGTGTATACGAGGTCTAAGCAATTACCAGACCTGTGAGTAGCTTCATTTATGATTTGCTCACAGCCTGATTCAGAGACAAAGTCTAAAGCTCTTAAGCCATGGCGATCGGTAGGAGAGATAGAACTTACCACTCCCTATGGTGAGCATTAAAATCACCAACTAAGACAAAAGAAGCCTTTCTATCATCTTCTTGTATCTTAGCCACAATGGTAAGATGACAATCGAAGATAGAATCATCCATGTCTGGATTTCAGTAGATCGAACACAAATAAAAGTTGTTATGCCTGCCACAAACTTTTATTACCTGAATATGGCATTTATAGACTATGAGAAAGCTTTCGAATCTGTCAAAACCTAAGCAATAATGAAAAACCTTGTAAAACAGGGAATAGAAGAATCTTATGTTACAACACTTGAAGATATCTATACATTAAGTACAGCAATTCTAAAACTACATAAAGAGAAAAATCCGATAAAGAAAGGAGTTATACAGGGAGATCTAATCCCTCTTAAATTATTCAGAGCATGCCTAGAAGGAGTTTTCAATAATTTAGCTTGGGAAAATGTAGGAATTAGTATTAATGGGGAATAGCTTAACAATTAAAGATTTGCAAATGACATATTTGTGTTTAGTGAATAATGGGAGGAATTACAAAAGATGGTAGATTTGAATAAAGAAAGCAGAAATGTAGTACTGAAAATGACTATGAACAATGTTCAATGAAAATTCAGATACAACAAAAAGAAGGGTAAGCATGGGATGGAGAGCATTTCGTAAACAAAAGGAGATTATGAAAATTAAAATTCTACTTTCCCTAAAAAAAGTATTTAATGATATGGTCCTACCAGTATTAACTTAAGCATCAGAAACTTGGAACCTTACTAAAGCCTTAAAACATAAGCTAGCTTCAACTCATTCATTTACTTCTTCAACTGTACGCCAAACTCTCCCCTCCTCCACAGGAAGTAAAAAGACGAAAAGTCCAATCATAGAACCGATGAGTGCTCCAAACCAAACCACATATGGAACCCCTACCTGGCTATAGAACCTTTTCTAAAATACCTGCCCCATCAACGCTTACTGCAATCTTTGGCTTTTGGCCTGAGTTAATCCTTAAACCAGGGATTTTGATTGGAGGACACTTTTCCGCTCTTCCCCCTCTGATTTGTAAAGGATATGAAGATGATACCTAAATGTTTTCATAATGAAAGTGAGGGGTCTGTCCTAGTTTGTTTACATAAAGTGTCTGGCTTAGTGTAATATTATTGTCTTGAAATGTCCGAAATAATGATTAAGTATATGAGCATATTCTGGGGGGAGAGAGAGAGAGAGAGAGAGAGAGAGAGAGAGAGAGAGAGAGAGAGAGAGAGAGAGAGAGAGAGAGAGAGAGAGAGGGGATCCTAATTATCAATGTGACTTGAAATAATCACATAACTTCTAAGTTTACAGACTAGAGGTGCTAAAAACAAGAACATATACTTTCCTAGAATAAGACCAATACTCCAGTCCAGCCGTCAAACTAAAAGCAAACGTTTCCAGCGTACAACACCTCAAAATTAACCCCCTGGAAGCGTTTCGTACAAGTTTGGGAATCGAAAGTTGGTTTCGAAGAGCAGCGCACATCGTGAATCTGCGGCTTTGACGTTCGTTAATTTGCCTCTGCCCGTCCCACAACATTCATCTGCAACTTACGAACTAATCCAATTACAAGTTACAGGTTTGTAACAAGAAGGAATATACAAACGGTTCACATGAGAGAGAGAGAGAGAGAGAGAGAGAGAGAGAGAGAGAGAGAGAGAGAGAGAGTGTCTCTCCCCATCCAAGCCTATGGATTAATCAAGTCTGATAACCAATGGAGATATTCTATACCAGGAGACTGTCACCGGCTCTCCGTGGGATGAGAATCCGGATAAAGGCTTATGGAGAGAGAGCGTAGCAATAACAGGTAAACATGAAAGAAAATAAAAGTTGAAGAAACTCAGTTACAAAGAATCTAAAGGTCAAGTGTAGAGAGCAAATTACGTTGGCCAGCTCAAACTTGTTGACTGACGATGCTTCAATCCAGTAGTTACATCCATCATAGAAATGAAGCCTTGTTCGCAAGAAAAAAGTTAACAAACGCGTTAGCGTCTATTTTTTAGCAGCTTAATAACAAGGGCAATCATTTAATAAACATATCAATTCTAAACAAAACACACAGAAAACTAGAAAAGCACTCAGAGTGCAGACCTCCACCGCGGCAAGTTATTTCTCGAAACCAGCGTGCCTTTTGCAGAATCAATTAATCATTTCCAGCTCTTTACATAAGTTTAAAATCCCTGCAAGTTTCATTACTTTATGATTAAAATTGCGGCGGTATGCTTGATGACCGGAATTTGACCTTTTGCTTGACCTTGGCCTTCGACCATAACATGTATTAATTGGCGTGGATCTTCATACAGTCAAATATGAACCAAGTTTGAAGTCTCTCTGACAACGATGTCTAAACTTATGGCTGATTACGTGAATTGGACATTTTGCTTTACCGTGACCTTGACCTTCCAAAATTTAATCATTTCTAGTTTTTTACACAACAGTTAATCCCTGCAAGTTTCATTACTCTATGACTTAAATTGTGGCCATGATGTTCACAAACACAACAAACAAATAGGGGTTAAACATAACCTCCTTCCAACTTTGTTGACGGAGGTAGCTATGTGAAGTTTGTTCTTGTTGCGCATTAGTAAATTCTCAAGAGTAGAGCTCAAAGAACATTTCCCATTTACTGGCGTGACAAAGATACAATATTCAAAAGAAAATATTTTGTTACAAAAGGATTATAAGGTTTGAGATATAACATAAGCGGTTACCAGAGATGAATAGAATAAGAGAAAAAAACCATGAGCAAACTTTATTACATATTGTATATTTAGAACTAGATCCAAATTATTTAATCACTAAGAGTTGTGGTGGCCTATTGAAAACATCCCTGCATTGGCATCTGTTGGACGGGGGACTGAGTCCCGCTCAAACTCAATAGTTTCTTGTAGTGTCTGCAACTTTGCCATTCTTGTGAGCTAAAGATGGGTCTATCAGCCAAGTCATCAGCAGCCACTGCCTGGTCCTCCTTGGCCCTAGCTTGGGAGAAGAGGGGGC
>NC_090746.1:69141812-69361812 GCF_036898095.1 Palaemon carinicauda | reverse complement strand
GGGAACCTTGAATGCCATACCAGACAGGACTGATGTCTATATTATTGATGCAATGTTCTTCTTCCGTACGCTTGACATGGCATCCACCTATGGGGGATGGCAATGTCCCTTTTGAAATAAGCTTGTAGCACTGGTGAAATTGTACACATAGTCTGTGACACATATACTAATGGGTCAAGTATCAAGGAAATTGAACATGACTTATGTAGTAGGACACCCACTACCTACATAAATCACTGGCTCGTCATGGAAAAGACCATCAGATTTCAACACGTCTTGGAGCACATCACAATGCAAAACAGTTTTTGGCCTTCTTGAAGGATGAATGGTCATCAGATAGATATGCATCGACTCTTAAGGGACATCAGGTCTACTTTGCAGTGGAACATGAATGCAACCTTTACACTTCAGTAAGTGGAACTGTCAACAGGATCCTGGTTCATGAGCTTCAGTGCAGGCATGAAGAAGTCGATACACGGTTACTGTACTAAGCAAACTTTGTTGCTGTTAACCAAGATGTGGCTCCAGTGATTGTCATTCGCAGTAACGACACTGACGTCTTCATCCTCATTCTCTACCATGCTAGGTTTCTTAATGCACAGATTTGGATGGATGCTGGCTTGAGTTCTAGAAATTCCAGGTGTTTCATATATATGTCACAACTTGCAACCAAATTAACTGGACCTATATGCGATGCTCTACCAAGCTTCCATGCTCTGATAGGCTGTGATTACACAGCCTCTTTTATGAGAAAAGAAAAGTGGAAGCCATTTGAAATAATGAGAAACAACCCTAGGTTCACATCAGCAATTGGTCACCTTGGAGACTCAGATGTCATCGATCCAGATGTTGCTGGTGTAGATGAAGAGTACTTGTGCATTGTCTATGGAGTTTGGAACCTGACAAGTGTTGATGAAGCCAGGCTTGAACTTTTCCGCAAGTTGTATGCCCTAAAGAAGGAAACTGATCCGTTGGATAAAATTAAAACTACAGACCCCTGTTGTCTTCCTCCTTGCCAAAGAGTGTTGCAACAGAAGTTGCTAAGAACTAACTTTGCTGCACACGTATTAGGGATTGCAAGGAAGCCGATCCAGTCTCATTTGGTCCTGAAGGACATGGCTGGAAAGTCCAAAATGGTAGATTGATGATTGTCTGGTTCACTGGCTCAACTGTTGAAGAATCTGATGTACAGGAAGATGAAGATGATGATGATGATGATAATGAAAGTGATACTAAGAGCAGCCATTCCTCGGATGAAGAAAAGAAAATAGATTTTTAGAGAAGTCCATATTAGTAATATAGCTGGAATAGATCCTACGTTCTTCAAAAAACTTTATTTGTATCTCTTTTTTATATTTTATGCATATTTAGTAAACCTTTAGAAAATTTTGATGTCTTATTTAGCCAAAATACAACTAAAACCCAAATCTGGCATTTCAAATGGCTGATCTTGACCTTTTGACCCCTAGTGATCTCTAATAATAAATTAACTAATTTAGTTTGGTATTAAATAAATCTACTCATCACTAGCATCACTTTGGTATATAGTTCTTTATTCTAGGCCCAGTGAGAGAGGAGCTGCAGCCAATTTACTTTCCCCTACCCCCATATTTTACCGAAAAATGAAAAGTCCGTTTTCGGACAAAAGGGGTTAATAAAATCCACACCCACCCTTGCCCAACTTAAAGATACCCATTTTTGGATGTCCCATGGTAGACCCTTTCCAAAAATACCCACTAGAATTATGGTCATCTCCGGTAAATAAATGGCTGCTAGCTCTCGCTCTAATATAAATGGAAACTGACAATATTCAGCCATGTTTCTCTTGTTTTTTATGACACAGACAATTTTGCATGACTTACACAACGTTGCAAGTTAGTGCACAGTTGTGTGTTATCTTTCTGTCATGGATCATTCCGTACCCGGATGAAATAGCTACTCTTATTATTACATTAAACTTATAGGACCTTCCACATCTCAATCAAAAGGTAAGACATTATTTGTACAAAATAATGAAATAATGACACACGGGGTTGGCGACCGCAGCTCAACGCGTATCAATTGCCAGAACATGGGAGCAGTGATGAAATGTTAATTTTGCAAGGGTAGCGAGCCCCAGTGGAGCAAAACCATCAGAAGTTTTAAAAATTATCCCAGAAATAATGACGTACGGGGTTGGCGAGTGCAGCTCAACATGTACCTCTTGCAAGAACATTTGCGAGCAAACCGAGCCATGGCGGAGCAAAAACCATTAGTAGGAAATTTAGTGAATCATGGATAATTATGATACTTTAATTTGCAGCCACTTACATGAATCATGTAATTTTACAACAGTAAATTTATAGAAAAACACGGGACATCATTGCTAAGAGAAAACTTTTTTACTACAGTAAATGATGTGCTTTCAATAAATTTGACCTTTATTTCCATTGAAACAATGGAATTTTGGGTGTGCAAAAACAAGCAAAACATGATTATATAACACTTTTGAGATTTGAAAAAGGGTATAAAACCTAATAAACCCAACCAACCTAACCTAGTAGTTCCAAGGTCATAATCCATTGCCGGAGGCATCACAAAATGTGATTATTTAACACTTTTGATATGTAAAAGGGTACAGAACCTAACAAACCCACCTAACCTAACCTAGTAGTTCCCTGGTCACAGCCCTTAGCTGTGGGGAGGGAGGCAAGCCCCGGACCCCCATTCCCAGGTCACAAACTAAAAGTAATTCACAAATAAATCCTTTCCTTATGATTGATGCCTACGTCTCTTTTTTTTGTCATTTCAGTGGGAAATGTGCTGGTCTTCCCTATAAGCTAAGTCAAAATCGCACTTGGGATACTTCAACCTTTGAGGGATAACACAATGAGCTTTTAACAAATTATTCACTACACAAAAAGTACTGTGAAACTTGGCTGTAACATCTAAATAGACAAAAGAGCAGCCATTACACTTTGTTACTTTGAGCTCCTTAAGGCTCATCCAACACGTAACATTGCTACATAGGAACTGAACCGTTGTCGGAGAAAACGGGGTGTGTCACACAACTGCATACATCACACTCCAGCGTACATACATGTCCAAATATGGTAAACTTTGTCATAGGGTTTTGGCATGGTAGGAGAATGACGTATGCACGCAGGAAGTACAAACTCGTCATAGAGCAACAAGGAGGCTGGCTTGTGCGCAGAAGTAAAAACTTGCGCAAAGAAACCACACACAAATGCACAAACAGGAGTTGAAACACCCAACTTGCAAAATGTAAACAAAAGAGTGAAATAAAAATTTCATGGGAAGAGGATCCTCATATTTTGTCCCAGAAAATAATGTCTAGAGAAGAAAAGGTTAGTTTTACCAATATTTATCGATTCACCAGTAAATTTCCCCTCTCAAAACCCCTGGTTCCCACTGGGTGGCCCCCATTACCGTAGGATGGCGTATAGGGCCTATCAAGGGTGAATCTTATTAACTATTTATTTGCGATGGAAATAAAGGTCATTTTCAAAGAAAACGCGAGTGTTTCAATATATAACCCATTTTTTTATCAGTAAAGTTTGTCCTGTGTTTTTCTATAATAATAACTTTCCAACTGGTTATCTTGTGTTTATCTTGTAATTCTGACCATTATTATTGCTATATTGTTACGATTTCAGAACTTCAAAATATGAACCCAACATAGAAGGAGAAAATACAAAATAAGCATTAATTATGGATGATGGGATTTAAACAATCGAAGAGAATGCAGACTGAGACTAGCCATTGCAAATATTAATACTAATGTCACTTCCATCACCAAGCCGAAAAACTGTTGAGGTTATCCTAAATTAGGAATATTTTGTCACTTATGTAACTGGTGACAGGGACAGTATGCAAGCCAACAGCTAAGGGTATCCTGGTTGGGTTAGGTTAATTAGTTACAGAACTTATCAATTTTCAAATGTCATTCCATTCCCATCCTACACTTCCCATTGATATAAAACTCCCTGATATGTTTACGAAAATGTATAAAGCTACATAGAGCTTCCATTCAAACATAGCATGAGTTAGCCTTTGGATAAGGCGATTAAACGGATTTTGAGCTAAACGAAAAATCTATTTTTGGGTGAGATAGCCATGACGTCCTGATGGAAGGTTCCGTCAGTAGCTTCCTAAGGGTATATTTGACTACAGTAGATATTTCCAGAGAATTAAACTATAGGTTTTACAGAATTCTAAATTCTGGCGCGAGTACCCATAAGGTTTCCCTTTAGGATATCGTATAATAACGGGACGTATGCTTGACACGCCACATAGCTATCTGCACCCCACATAGCGTTTACGCTTCGAGGGGGAGTGTGGCAAGTATGGGAGGAGCCGTTACTAAACTCTCCTCCTCCGTTACTGTTACGGTACTCGGCGATGTCAACATCCGGCCGCCATAGCTGGCCGCCATCTTGATTGACGTCACCGATGCGCGCCATTTCCTCATTCCTTCCGGCGTTTCTGTCAGCCTCCATGATACAATAAGAAAGGGAGGGGCCTGACAGGCCAGAATAGAGAATTAGGGCGGGTCCATCAGGACGTCATGACTATCTCACCCAAAAATAGATTTTTCGCTTCGCTCAAAATACGTTTTTTGGGCTCAAGCCATGACGTCCTGATGGAAGTGTACCAGAGAATTAGTGTATCGTGCATTTTTCCCATTTTAGTAGTGCCTTCGACTCCTAAACAATATTCCTTTGGTCTGATGACCTTAGAGACCGTGACATCTCCGTTACATGTCACTACCAATGGCATATACTATGACATGGCTTCCTGGGCAGGAAAGTCCTATTTGGACGAAAGGAACATCTTAAAGTAACCTGATGAAGAAGACTCACCTGTAGACGAAGATCTTGCCGGTCTCGCAGACAGATCAGGAAAGTTAAGTAATTGTGTTGGAACAAATATTTCACTTTTCTTTAGGTGAGTATACATCAGATAGGAGCAATATTATAACATGGATTATAATAATGATCAAAATTAGGGGTAATAAAACTCTCTAACAGTAATTTATTTCATATAGTAGGGCGAAATAAGACGCATATGGTGGCGAAATAAGACGCACATAGTAGCGAAATTTCTATTTTATTCAATAAAATATTTGAGTTAATATGAAATAAGGTAAATAAATTTCAATGAAATTTAGTTAACAAACATAGACTAAAGACTACATAAGACATGAGTGTGGAATTTGAAAAGGAAGAACTTGCCATTACACACATAAGTTCCAAGGGAACTATAAGGTCTTTGAAAGTCTTAAATACACTTCATGTCCAAATAAACATGTGGCACACGTGTTCAAGTCTATGTTACTTTACCATGTAGAAGAACAGTCCGTCGTGTCACTAGGTGGCACTTAGAATCACTATGTTTCGCACTAGGGTCAACACAGGCACCCGTTGAGTTAGAGTCCCGAAATAACTCACTGTTCTGCGCAGCACTAGGCAGCAGGCTTTAACACACTACCTGCTCCCACCACGTATCGCTTCAGTTCGTGCACCTGCTTCGCATAGTGTTTGAAAAAAACTCTTGAGGATTTCCAGCCTGTGAAGGATCGAAGGCTTTCGAAATCCATTGCTTGAAAGAAATTTTGGGAAGAGGCAACTTTCCTGGGATCATGACCTGCGAGTGTACTGTCAGGATCCGCTCTGCGAATAACGTAAGTGATCTTCGCCCTTAGTTGTTTGAGTGACAAATCAGATCCCGATGTTTCTCCTTTAAAGAGCTGTCCTCCACCAAAGTCTGAAGTTCTTCGAAGATAGACCTTTAGACTCTTCACTGGGCATAGAGAGACATCTTCCTTCAGAGGGCAGATTTTCCAGGGACCCCACCTCTTAGTGGGGAGTTCGTTCTTAGCGAGAAATATCGGGTCAGGGAAGAGGGTAAGTTACCCTGTTTCGGCGAACTGTATCTGGCCCTCTTCTCTAGATAAAGCCACTATTTCACTGACTCGGGCTCCCGAGGCGAGAGCAAAAAGGAGAATCACTTTTTGAGTCAAGTCTTTCAGAGGGCAAGACTCATTGTCCAGACTAGAGGCAAAATGGAGCACCTTATCAAGGGACCAGGACATGGGTCTCGGTGGAGGTGCAGGACGGAGTCTAGCACATGCCTTTGGAAGCTTGTTAAAGATGTCGTTGGACAGGTCTATCTGGAAGGCGTAAAGTAATGGTCTTGTCAAGGCCGATTTGCAAGTGGAAATCGTGTTGGCTGCTAAGCCTTGTCCATGAAGGTGAATGAAGAAGGACAGACAAAAATCTATAGAGATTTCTGTAGGATTTTTAGCCTTGACGAAGGACACCCACTTCTTCCAGGATGACTCATATTGCCTTCTGGTAGACTTAGTTTTTTATTCCTCTAGGAAGTCTAAACATTTCTTCGAAATCCCAAACCTCTTCTTCACGGCTAGGGAGACAAAATCATGAGATGAAGGTCTCGGGTTTTCCTTGATGAAGCGAAGACAGTCGACTTCTGAACCTGCTGGGAGAGAACTAGGTCCGGCAGAGGGATCAGCTTGGGCTGTAGCTCCAAGACTAGAGGGAACCAGTTGCTCCAGGGCCACTTGGGTTCCACTAGGGCTGCTGTTCCCTTGAAGGTTCTCAGCTTGGTGAGGACTTTCAGCAGAAGGTTGGGTGGAGGGAACAGGTAAATCTTGGACCATCTGTTCCAGTCCAGGGACATGGCGTCCACCGCTTCCGCTCTGGGGTCCTCGTATGGGGCCACGAAAAGAGGAAGATGCTCGTTGTCGCTCGTCGCGAAGAGGTCGATCTGCAGTTCCGGGACTTGACGGGAGATGAAGAAGAATGATCTTGCGTCTAGGGACCATTCCTACTCTATTAAACTTATCCTCGATAGAGCTTCCACCGTCACATTGCGGAATCCTTGTAGGTGAACTGCTGAGAGCTGCCATCTCTTCTTGTCCGCTAGACGGAAGATGGGCAATAGCACTTGGTTGAGTTGGGGCAATCTTGAGCCCTGACGGTTGAGACATCTGACCACAACGGCGCTGTCCAGAGACAGAGTTAGACGGATGTGGATCGAAGGACGTGGAGACAGTTTCTTCAGAGTAAGAAGAACCGCCATGGCCTCCAAGATGTTGATGTGAAACGTCTTGAATAGGGGAGACCATGTTCCTTGAACTTGTCGCTGATGGGAGTGACCCCCCCATCCTTCCAGCGAAGCATCCGTGTGGATGGTGACCGATGGAGGTGGTGGTTGAAGAAGAACTGATCTTTTCAGGTTCTTTGCCTCCGACCATAGCTTTAGGAGTGAGCGAAGTCTGGTTGGTAGAGGTCTCTTGAGATCTCTTCGGGCGATGGATGCATTTCTTCTCCAGACTCCCGATGCATCTGTTAGCTGTAACCCGTAGCACTGGGTCTGTCACTGAGGCGAACTGGAGGGAGCCGAGCACTTGTTCCTGTTGTCGCCTTGAACTCCGTTTGGATTTTAGGAGTCTCTTGACAGATCGGGCTATTTCCTTCCTTTTCTTCAGAGGGATGGAAAGACGGTGTGACTGAAGGTTCCAATGGATTCCCAGCCATTGAAACTTCTGCGCTGGAGACAGTCGAGACTTTTTGGTGTTGATTTTGAATCCCAGATGTTCCAGGAACTGGGTCACCTTTCTGCAAGCACGCGAGCATTCTTCTGAGGATGCAGCCCAAACCAGCCAATCGTCTAGGTAAGCCATCACCTGGACGCCTTGAAGGCGTAGCTCTTGGACGACCGTGTCTGCGAGCTTCGTGAAGATTCTTGAGGCTATGTTGAGTCCGAAGGGCATGGCCCTGAAAGCGTACCGCCTTCTTTGAAGCTTGAATACTAGGTAGGAGGAAGCCTGGTGATTCATTGGAATGTGCCAGTAGGCATCCGCCAGGTCTATTGAGACTGTAAGCCTTGTGAGGTAGTAGGGCTCTTATATGTTGAAGAGTCAGCATCTTGAATTTGTTGTTCGCTATGAACTTGTTGAGAGGGGACAAGTCCAGAATGACTCTGAGTTTGTCAGAGTCCTTCTTGGGTGAGTTTGTCGGAGTCCTTCTTGGGAACACAGAAGTCTTCCCTGGAACCTGGAAGACTTTACCCTATTGATCACCTTCTTGTTCAAGAGTTCTAGGACGTATTCTTCCAGGACGGGGATGGAGTGTCGGAAGAATTGGTGGAAGGTTGGAGGTGGTGTTACCCAGCTCCACTCTAGTCCCTTCTTGATGATGCTGTGGGCCCAAGGATCGAAGGTCCAACGATCCTGGAAATGGCGGAGTTTTCCTCCCACTGGAAGCATTTCATTGCTTCTGGTTTCCCAAGGATTTACCACCTCGGCCGCCTGCTCCCCTCCCTCCTCTCCCTCTAGATGGACGTCGAGAGGAGTCTTTGCCGGAACCTCTACCTTTGGGGCGAAAGGTAGTAGATTGCCTTTAATAGGCTGGTGTAAAGACTGGTGACTGAGCCACCCCCGGCTGAGGGCCCAACTGAAAGGTCTGTTGTAGCTGAGCCACCAACTATGGAGTAGCGGGTGCCGGAAACTGGCGCTTAGCCTGACGCTATTGGGGTCGGGGCTTGTTGGACTTCTTCTTAGGTTGGGGGCCTTCATCCTGAGATTTCCTCTTTCGGGACATGCCCCACTTGTTGAGAAGGTTCCGGTTCTCAGTGGCTGCTCTGTCAACGATCTCTTTCACGAGGTCGTTAGGAAAGAGATATTTGCCCAAATGTTGGAGGAAACCAGTTTCCGGGGTTCATGTTTGACGGTGGCATCCGCAAACACGAATTCTCTACAGGCTCTCCGGGCCTTGATGAAGCTATACAGGTCCTTCGTCAAGGTGGCAAGGTGGGTCTTTGCAAGAACCATGTAGAAGCCTGGGACCAGAATGTCCCCGGCCATTGTCTCAAGCTGTACCTGAAGAGACAGAGAGGCAGCCAGCCTCTCTTTTGTGTCCTGCTCCCGACGCAGAAGGTATTCGGTGAGCTTGGGGAGGTTTTCATTAAACTGACGTCCCACAACATCAGCTTCCAACTTTCTTAACGCGAAAGTTAACTGGATATCTTTCCAGCTTTTGTCGTCGGGAGGAAGGGCGAGGGAGAGAGAGACCTACATTCCTCCAATGTAGGGCAGGGTTTTCCTTCCTCCACCGCCTTCAACACTGCCAGCAGGGCCTATTCGGAGAAAGGAAAGACCATGGTGGTAGGAGCAAGAAAGGACGGATGCTTCTTGCTTAGGGCCGGCACCTTGGAGTTGGTGTAGCCCCTGTTCTTGAGGCAGTCGGCTAGAAGAGCTTGGGCCTTAGCATGGTCAAATACTATGACCTCCTTATGCTCGGTCTCCTCCTTGGGCTTGGTCTCCTCCTTGGAGACTGGTTTGGATTTGAGACGGACGTAATAGTCCGGGTAGGTTTCAAAGCTAGGCCAGAACTCCACCTCTTCAAGGGGGACTGCACCTAGCTTAGGGTTGATGACAATTCGTCCGCTTGTAATGGGCATGTGTTCTGCATGCCACCAAGGGTTTGTCACTGAGCAGGAGGGAAGATCCTTGACGCTGATCTTCTTCGGCATCTGTTTCGACATATGCATAATCTCCCTCTTAAGATCAGCATGCCCCTGGCAGAACTTCTCATCCACGAGTGCCACTAGAGCTTGGAGGGTATCCTGGGTGCCCACCACTGCAGGTACTGGAGTGGCGGAGGTAGAGGGGACTGGTTCCGAAATGGCAACGGAAGAAACAGAAGGGGTGGGGGCGACCTCGCCCTCGGAGTCAGGAGTCTCCACTTGGTCTTCCTCTTCTTGACCCTCAGCCATCAGGGTGCTTTCGGTATTATCTGACACATCCGACATCTCCACTTCGTCCGCCAGTTGGACGCAGGGGATCTCAGGCTTGGGAATGACGGCATCCGCAGATGCCTTAGGAAAGAATAAGGCTCTCATCCTTTCGTTTGGGAGATAAGGCCCCGTTGCATTCTTTTGGAAACCACGCACCCACTTGCATAATTTCTCTCGGGCGATGTCCCTGGCCTCCGCTGACGGAGGGTTGTCGAACGCCTCATCGAGCAGGTTCTTGCATACAGTGCAGACCTGTGGGTCCCAATAACAAAGGTTCCCTTTGGAGATCGAACAGCCGGCGTGGGTTCGGCATGCCAGGTGGCCGTAGAAATCAGGGCGACGAACGCTACAGAAGGCGTTCTCACACCACATGTACTCCTCATGTAAAAGAAAGAGGCAAATGAGTCTTTGGAAGTCAATAACAGTATGACTTACAGTAATTTTAGATTAGTATTAAAGTTATCAAACTTATAATATAAGATTCCTTTTAATGTATAAGCTTAGGATAGATAAGCTAGAAAAGAGGCAGGAAAGACACATACTTGTGCAACCCGCCCAGCCAATTGGCGTGACCCCACACCATAACTAATTCTAGGAGCTCTTCATGAGCCCTAGGAGGAGGAAGAAACATCCACATTGGATGAGCCAAGCTTAGGCTTCCTCCGAGGAATTAGATACAGTGAGAGGGGGAGCTGAATTCATTCAGTATAGAAGAAAAAGGAGGGATAGATCTAATCCCCCTTATTCAGGTTAGGTCCCGGCAAGAGACTGCGCATGGATGCACAGAATATGCAAAAGGTAAGGAGGTGTAAGTTGCGTTTATGGATCTGGAGAAAGCGTATGATAGAGTTGATAGGGAAGCAATGTGGAATGTGATGAGGTTATATGGAGTTGATGGAAAGTTGTTGCAAGCAGTGAAATGTTTCTACAAAGGTAGTAAAGCATGTGTTAGGATAGGAAATGAAGTGAGTGATTGGTTTCCGGTGAGAGTGGGGCTGAGACAGGGATGTGTGATGTCACCGTGGTTGTTTAACTTGTATGTTGATGGAGTGGTGAGAGAGGTGAATGCTCGAGTGCTTGGACGAGGATTAAAACTGGTAGACGAGAATGACCATGAATGGGAGGTACATCAGTTGTTGTTTGCGGATGATACTGTACTGGTTGCAGACACAGAAGAGAAGCTTGGCCGATTAGTGACAGAATTTGGAAGTGTGTGTGAGAGAAGGAAGTTGAGAGTTAATGTGGGTAAGAGTAAGGTTATGAGATGTACGAGAAGGGAAGGGGGTGCAAGGTTGAATGTCATGTTGAATGGAGAGTTACTTGAGGAGGTGGATCAGTTTAAGTACTTGGGGTCTGTTTTTGCAGTAGATGGTGGAGTGGAAGCAGATGTACGTCAGAGAGTGAATGAAGGTTGCAAAGTGTTGGGGGCAGTTAAGGGAGTAGTAAAAAATAGAGGGTTGGGCATGAATGTAAAAAGAGTTCTATATGAGAAAGTGATTGTACCAACTATGATGTATGGATCAGAGTTGTGGAGAATGAAAGTGACGGAGAGACAGAAATTGAATGTGTTTGAGATGAAGTGTCTAAGGAGTATGGCTGGTGTATCTCGAGTAGATAGGGTTAGGAACGAAGTGGTGAGAGTGAGAACGGGTGTAAGAAATGAGTTAGCAGCTAGAGTGGATATGAATGTGTTGAGGTGGTTTGGCCATGTTGAGAGAATGGAAAATGGCTGTCTGCTAAAGAAGGTGATGAATGCAAGAGTTGATGGGGGAAGTACAAGAGGAAGGCCAAGGTTTGGGTGGGTGGATGGATGGAGTGAAGAAAGCTCTGGGTGATAGGAGGATAGATGTGAGAGAGGCAAGAGAGCGTGCTAGAAATGGGAATGAATGGCGAGCGATTGTGACGCAGTTCCGGTAGGCCCTGCTGCTGCCTCCGATGCCTTAGATGACCGCGGAGGTAGCAGCAGTAGGGGATTCAGCATTGTGAAGCTTCATCTGTAGTGGATGATGTGGGAGGGTGGGCTGTGGCACCCTAGCAGTACCAGCTGAACTCGGTTGAGTCCCTTGTTAGGCTGGAGGAACGTAGAGAGTAGAGGTCCCCTTTTTTGTTTTGTTTCATTGTTGATGTCGGCTGGCCCCCAAAATTGGGGGAAGTGCCTTGGTATATGTATGTATGTACAACTATACACAATAGTTTTCAGTCTAGGGTATATATTATACCATAGATGTACTGGCTATTATCCATAGCTGCACAATAATCACTGCCGGCACTGGGCCCGCAGGGGGAAGGAGTGACTGTCTACTGTATAGCCAAGATGGATGGCGCCGGCAGCGTGACGTGGCGCCGGCAAATCTCCATCAAGGGGAGACTCTTCCAAGCCATCAGTCTATGTGGCAGAGAGGGCGACACCTTTATGTGATGGCAGATCGCCGGCAAGTCGGCGGCCCCCGGCAGCCAGCAAGTGACCGGAAAAGGTATACCGACACTGACATCATTCAATGAGATACCGAAGACACTGACGGCTGTCGCCGGCTGAGTGGAGGCGGCAGTGGACCGGCACTGAGAGAGGGAGGGATAGGATAGGAGGAGAGAGAGGGAAGGGTAGTACTCGACACCCATACCCCTTCTTACTCCGGAAGGAGTGTTCAAATGAAAGGGAGAGGGTGGCAACCTTTCATCCAGTCGCAACAGAGCCGGCAGTCGGCTATAGTTGCCGGTGGCGGCACAAGGGAGGACCGAAGAACACTCAAAGATAGTGAGGTCTTCCACCGGCAGACCGACCTGTCGTATGCTATCCCTTAGTTCGACTATATGCGGGAAGCGTAGCAGTTCGGACTTACCAACGAAAGGACCAATCCGAACTCACAACCCACCGGCACGCGGTGGAGTTGTAGGACGGCGGACAGGGGTATGATGGCTAAGCCAACACAAAGGGATAGAGGGGGAGGGGTAAGGGTCCTGAGGGGGTGTAGGGGGGAAGCGTAGCTCCCACCGGCACTCCCAGGGGTGGGGATTCTGTTCAGGGCTAGCCTATCTAGGTAGGAAGAATCCATTCTCCAGCCTAGGGTAGGTTAGCACAGAGAAGGTACAGCACTAGTGTCCTGTCCTAAACTATAAGGAGCAGAATCCCCTTGGACTGCCTAACCTAGGCTACGGGAGCTAGCCCCCCAAACCAGGAAAGACAGAGGTAGGACAAGTCGCTAGGCCACAGGGAGGAAAGGTCTTAATGCAACCAAGTGTGGACTAGGGGGAAGGGCAGAGCCCCTCCACCTTCACCCACCAGCAGGGACCAGACGGAGAGTACATTCTCCTAATTGGGAGAATGTACTGGCTATTATCCATAGCTGCACAATAATCACTGCCGGCACTGGTACTCTGAGGTTCTGTCCTGAACTCAAAGCGCATGTACTATGGCAAGGAGTGGGGAAAGAAAATCCTAGCCTAACCTTACCCGAATGCATTCGAGGTAAGGAGGGGTAGGATGTAGCCTAGGCTACCTCAGAGGGAGGGATTACCTTACATAAGGTAACTGGGGAGGTGAGAAAGTATACAGAGCCCTAGGGTTAGGTTAGGGGCAAGGGAGACGACTACCAAGATCATCGAAACCCCTTGTATACTTCCTAGAAGGCGAAAAAACATATGTGCAGTCACTGAATTTTATATGTATAAATGCCTATATAGTATCTTCATTTTGTAATTTAACACTAGGAACACTTATTATATCATGCAAGAAAGTAAATAAGGACGCCTAGGCTATCAAGCCTAGGGGCTAGGCTAGCAATCTAGACTAATTGGGCTGCCTGCATTCGCCGAAAATGAATACTGTTGGCATAATATAACTAACTCCTACCAATGAAGACTAAATAACTAATGTTGATTATTAGTTATAAGACCGGGAAGGTTGTTCTGGCTAACTAAATAAAGCATGCGAGGCAAACAACAGCGTCGGCATCATAACGCCTCCGGTCGGGGCACAGCTCCGCCACAAAACACAGGATTTTAAGATAAAAAGACGTTACTTCACGGCTGGAGCTTATTTATACAATACAAGAATATGGTACTTAACTTTCCAGAAGAAGGCGAGGCAGAATATTGCGACATTGCAAAAATACTTAGCTAACACTGGGAAAAACACCTAGTCAGAAACGCTACGTATGAAGGAATGAGGAAATGGCGCGCATCGGTGACTTCAATCAAGATGGCGGCCGGATGTTGACATCGCCGAGTGCCGTAACAGTAACGAAGGAGGAGAGTTTAGTAATGGTTCCTCCCATACTTGCCACACTCCCCCTCGAAGCGTAAACGCTATGTGGGGTGCAGATAGCTATGTGGCGTGTCAAGCATACGTCCCGTTATTATACTATATCCTCAAAGGAAACCTTATGGGTACTCGCGCCAGAAGTTAGAATTCTGTGAAACCTTTAGTTTAATTCTCTGGGAATATCTACTGTAGTCAAATATACCCTTAGGAAGCTACTGAAGGAACCTTCCATCAGAACGTCATGGCTTGAGCCCAAAAAACGGATTTTGAGCGAAGCGAAAAATCTATTTTTGGGTGAGGTAGCCCTGTCGTCCTGATGGAAGTTCCTTCGAAGGTAGCTTCCTAGGTATATTTGACTACAGTGATATATCCCAGAGAATTTACCAAAGGTATCCAGAATTCTAACTCTTGGAGCGAATATCCCTTAAAATTTTACGAAGGGATATCGCGTAATATCAGAGGACATATTCTTGACAGGTCTCATGGCTATTTACGCCCCCAATAGAGCTTTCACTTTGAGGGGAAAGAGAGGCAAGAATAAGGAGAGTCGTTCCAGAGACATCGCTCTCGACGCTCCCTACTGCTCTACAAATAGTGCGCCAATCCGCCACCGCGAGGCGCTACCGTCATTCTTTGTAGCTTTGTAGGTGTTGCAGATACAGTACCATAGGGAGGGATTCATTATCCTTTTGTCCCAAAAGAGGGTGGGTCCATCAGGACGACATGGCTACCTCACCCAAAAATGACAAATTCGTAGATAATTTGTATTTTTCCTAACTATACAAACCTTAGCTATTTACATGGAGTAATTACTTTGGCGTAGCTGAACGACAAGCCATAAAAGTTTTAACGAGGGTTTCCTACCCCGCAGCTAGTTAGCGGGGGGTAGGGAGGGGTACCTAGCTACCCCTCCCTCTCACACACACCGGTGAATACTTCACTTTACTTAGAGGTAGGACTTATCTTGGGGGACAGGGCTGGCCGGCACATAACTGTAAATAGCTAAGGTTTGTATAGTTAGGAAAAATACAAATTATCTCCGAATTTGTCATTTGTTCCGTAACTGAAATACAAACCACGCTATTTACATGGGGTGACTTAACCCTTAGGAAGGGTGGTAAGTACCCTGCCATACTGGCTTTGGCTTGCCCGGGGACCCCAAACCCGAGTTTGAAAGAACTCGTGGGTTGAGGGGGCCCCTGCTCCTCGCAGGCAGTTGTGAGACTGCTGCGGCCTACGTAAGTTGTGTGTGAAGGTGAGCAGTGACTCGTCTTAGGAAGTTGACCTGGAGTTCTTCAGATGGAAATCTAGGCAAGGACTCTCCCAATACCACCTCGTCAGGGTATGGGGACATGACAGTATTGCAACTTAATACTAGGTACACAGGGGAGCATGGTTTACCTGCAGAGGTTCGAGGTCAGCTGTGCAAAGAACCCAGGATACCGTTTTTCTCAAAGGGAGGAGAGGATGAAGAAAAGAAAAGGGCCAGACAGATCTTTTCATTCACACAAACTAAAACCAGGTAACAATGCCCTCAACCTTCTCCTACTTGTCCAATAAGGAGCCTAAGGTTAGACCAGCTGTTGTGCAGCCACCATAGGGCCGATAGAGAACGTATCGAGCCTCCTGTGTGTCAGGTCTTGCAGGTAGTGGGCCGTGAAGGTGGTCTGATGCTTCCACACCCCAGCTTGCAGGACCTGCGTCACCGAAAAGTTCTTCTTGAAGGCCAGGGACGTAACCACGCCCCTGACGTCATGTGCCCTAGGGCGACGTGATGGAGGAGGGTCAGGATTCAAGGCCAGATGAATTACCTTGCGAATCCAGGCCGAGATGGTATTCCTGGTGACCCTCCTCTTTGTTTCCCCGGTGCTCACGAACAAAGCTCGCACCTGGGGGCGGACTGCAGCTGTTCTTTTAAGATACAACCTCAGACTCCTGACTGGGCACAGTAGGAGATGGTCTGGGTCATCTGTTACGGAACGGAGACTCGAAACCTGGAAGGAGTCGAACCTTGGGTCTGGCACTCCCGGGTTCTGAGTCTTGGCAACAAACTCAGGGACGAAGCTGAACGTTACCTCTCCCCATCCCCTTGAATGGGCGACGTCGTAGGAGAGACCATGAAGTTCGCTGACTCGCTTGGCCGAGGCCAAAGCTAGCAGGAACACCGTCTTCCAGGTAAGGTGGCGATCAGAAGCCTAGCGTAATGGTTCGTAGGGAGGTCTCCTAAGAGACCTGAGAACTCGAACCACGTTCCAAGGAGGAGGTCTCACTTCCGACTGAGGGTAAGTAAGCTCGTAACTCCGTATGAGAAGAGACAGTTCCAGCGAGGAGGAAATGTCCATTCCTTTGAGCCTGAAGGCAAGACTTAAGGCTGAAGAATAGCCTCTAACTGCCGAGACTGAAAGGCGCATTTCTTCCCGCAGATAAACGAGGAACTCCGCTATTGCTAGTAAAGTGGCATCGAGGGGAGAGATACCCCTTCCACGGCACCAACCACAGAAAACTCGCCACTTCACCTGGTAGACTCCTGCGGATGACTGGCGCAGGTGGCCAGACATCCTTTTCGCAACCTGTTGCCAAAATCCTCTCTCTGTGAGATGTTGGATAGTCTCCAGGCGTGAAGCCGAAGCGAAGCTACGGCTTTGTGGTAGATGTTGGAGTGTGGTTGTTTGAGTAGCTCGCGACGTGGAGGGAGCTCCCTCGGGATCTCCGTGAGGAGCTGCAGAAGGTCCGGGAACCACTGCATGATGCCATAGCGGAGCTATCAAGGTCATTGAGAGATTGACCGATGCTCTGGTCTTGTTGAGTACCCTCCTCATATGACAGAACGGGGGAAAGGCGTACACATCGACATTGTCCCACCGTTGTTGGAAGGCATCTTGCCAGAGAGCCTTGGGGTCCGGGACTGGGGAGCAGTACAGCGGGAGCTTGGTGTTCAGCGCCATAGCGAACAGATCCACCGTCAGGGAACCCCACAAAGTCAGAACTTTGTTGACTATCTGAGGATCCAAAGACCACTCGGTACTCACTATCTGCGTCGCTCTGCTGAGACTGTCGGCGAGCACATTCCTTTTGCCTGGAATGAAGCGAGCCGCTAGTGAAATCGAGTGGACTTCGGACCATCTCAGGATCTCTACTGCAAGATGGGATAGCTGTTCCGAAAAAGTACCTCCCTGCTTGTTGATATAAGCCACGACCGTGGTGTTGTCGCTCATCACCACCACAGAGTGGCCCGCCAGGACTTGGTGGAACTTCTGAAGTGCCAGGAATACGGCCTTCATTTCTAGCAGGTTTATGTGAAGGTACTTTTCTGATTCTGACCACAGGCCTGAGGTCCTGTGGCTCAGAACATGGGCCCCCCACCCTTTGTTTGATGCGTCCGAAAACAACATCAAATCCGGGGAAGGGACGAGAAGATCCACTCCCTTTCGTAGGTTCTCATCTTCCACCCACCAACTGAGGTCCGCTCGTTCCGCTGATCCCATGGGGATCAGGATGTCCGGGGAGTCGAGTCCTTGACTCCAACGAGACTTGAGTCGCCACTGGAAGGATCTCATTCTGAGGCGGCTGTTGGGAACGAGACGGGTCAGGGAGGAGAGGTGGCCGAGGAGACGAAGCCACAATTGGGCTGGGAGTTCCTCTCGATTGAGGAAAGGTTTCGCAACCTTCCTCAGCCTTGCTATCCTTTCGTCTGATGGGAAGGCTTTGTGGAGATTGGTGTCTATGACCATACCTAGATATACCAGTTTCTGAGAGGGCTGCAGGGAGGACTTCTCGAGATTTACCACGATCCCTAGATCCTGGCAAACTTCGAGGAGTCTGTCTCGGTGGCGAAGAAGGGTTGCCTCCGAGTCTGCTAGGATCAGCCAGTCGTCCAGATAACGAAGGAGACGGATGCCGATCCTGTGGGCCCATGAAGAGATGATGGTGAAAACTCTGGTGAACACCTGAGGAGCTGTGGAGAGACCGAAACACAGCACCTTGAACTGGTAGATCTTGTTGTCTAGGCAAAATCTCAGGTACTTCCTTGAAGACAGATGGATTGGGATCTGGAAGTACGCGTCCTTCAGGTCCAGTGTGCACATGAAGTCTCGTGGTCTCACTGCAAGCCTGACCGTGTCTGCCGTCTCCATGCTGAATGGAGTCTGCTTGACAAACCCGTCCAGGGTCGAGAGGTCGATGACTGGTCTCCAGCATCCAGACGCCTTTCTCACAAGAAAGAGTTGACTGTAGAAGCCTGGGGACCCGTCTACAACCTCCTGGAGAGCGTTCTTCTCCAACATGGTCTGGACTTCGGCCCGGAGGGCCTGCCCTTTTGCCGATCCCATGGCAAAAGAGCTCAACGACACTGGGTTCGCAGTCAGGGGAGGTAGAGAGGCTGTGAACGGGACGCGATAACCTAGAGAGATCACGGAGATCGTCCAGGCATCCGCCCCGAGTTGTTGCCACCTTGTCGCGCAACTCTGAAGGCATCCCCTTACTGATGGACATGCAGGGGGATTGCCAACCCTAGCGCTTCCGGCCTCGTCTGGTACCTCTAGGGTTTTTGCCTCCCCTGGAGGACTTCTTGCCCCTTCTGCTCTTGGCAGGAAAGGGCTTAGACACCTTGGGCTTCGCTGCGGTGGTCGTCTTCTTTGTGTCCTTAGCTGGACGGGGCTGCTGGACTGCTGGAGGCTTGTAGGGCCTTGATGTCAGGGCCCTGTGGATGAGGGAATCCTGGTTGGAATTCCTCCACCTCTTGGCAGTGAGCTCCACGTCCTTAGGCTCAAGCAGGCTCATACCGAGAACGAAAGAGTGTCTGAGCCTGCTAGACTCCACACTGGGTACCTTGTGATGGAACCTCTCGGTCAAAGCGTCCCGACGCTTGAGGATCGTGTTGGCCCACAAGCTCGAGACTTGGTGGGCCAGAAACTCAATGGTCTGTGTGCCCGAGAGAAGAAAGGTTTCCAGCGCCTTCCTGGTGCTTTCTTTGGAGAGGTCCTCAGACCGCACCAGGATGCCCAGAGACTCCAGCCAGATGTCGAGCCACGAAGTCGCCTGCATGGCGCACTTGGTGACCTTCTGCTGGCTCAGGATCTCAGTGGCTGAGAAGGACACGTGCGGGTTGGAGAATCTCTCAAGAGGGACTCCCCCTGTGAGCTCTTCCAAGGAGTGGTGTAAGGGAAGACTCAGAGAAGACTCCTCGAGGATCTCGAAGTACCTCCTCTGATGGACTCGAGGAGGAGGGAGGAGCTTATTACCGGCACTCGATCTGCTGGAGGAGGCAAGCTCAGAGAGCTGGCCCTCGACCTTGTCCCTGGCACTCTTCATCCCTTGAGACCAGGGCAAAGCTGCACTGGCCCTAGAGGGTTTCTGAGTGCCGTAGACGTGGTCCAGGACCGTGTCCTTCCCTTCACGAGGTGGGACCTCAGGATCTGGGATCCCATTAAGATTCCTCATGAGGGTCAGGACTTGCCAGAAAGCGTGTTCTGACTCTTGGTGCTCTCCTCCCGAAGGACTTGCAGCGAAGTCTCCCGTCCCCAGTGGCTCTTCCTGGGGGGACACGTGGACATCCTCGACGGCTCTAGACGGTTCCTGCCAGATCCTCGCTGACGATTTGTGAATCGTCTTAGAGTCCTTAGGCTCCCTCCTGGGCGGGATACAGGACTCGAGAAGCGAAGGGGGCAGGTCCTTCTCCACCTCTGGACGAGAAGACCTCTCGGGGAGAGGAGGAGCCTCCCCCATTGGTGCGATGGGGGAGTGTTCCGGCTCATCCGACTCTCCTGAGGAGGGGTAATCCTCCTCCCCAGGGGAGGGCGAGAAGGTCTGAGGGGGAGGAGGAGCCTTGCGTAAGGATCTGCGCGGAGACAGAATAGGCCTCGGAGGAGGTTCCACAGGAGAGACTCCTCTCTTCCTCTTCAGGGGGGAGGAAGCTGCCGCTGGTTCGTGACCCGAATCAGAGAGGGCGGGCTTAATCGCCTGCACAAGGGCTCTGACTAGGGTGCCGAACCAGGGCTGCTGTCTGACAGTCGCACTGTCGGACACCCCCCTCTGGAGGGAAGAGGATCGAGGGATCCCTAGGAGGAGTCGACAAACGAGGGTTCGCCTGCAGGGCTGAAAAAGAACTCCAAGACCTGTCCGGGGAGCGCCCCTCCTCTGGCGAGCGCGCTGGTCTGCGCTTGCGGGGAGGGGAACGCGACGAAGAAGAGTCCGCTTGTCGGCGTTCGCGCTGGGGCTCGAAAATCGGGCCTGATCAGGGTCGTACGTGAATGGATGGCGCGATACTGGAAACCCCAACGCGCGCGCACCCGCGTGGGCGGGGGCGGGCGCCAGGGCGCGCAGGCGGGTGTTCAGGAGCGATGGCGGGGTGGCGCGTGGGCACGCAGCAGCTGGACCGGGAACATGGTCGCGAGAGCGCGTAGGTGTGTGGTGATCAGGAGCTGGAGCAGGAGGAGGCCGAACGCGCAGGCGCGCAGCGACATGGTGCGGCCCCGAAGGGCGCGAGATAATGGGGGCGCCTGAGCGCGTGTCCGGAAGAACCGGCCGAGGGCGCGCTAGCGCTGGAGCAGGGTCGCGAGGGACCTGGGGGCGAGATGGTCGGCGCTGGTCGGATAAGACCGGCATACTCGCCTGTGGGCGCGCTGGTCACGCCGGCGATCGTGGGCGCGCATGGCTCGCATCAGGATGCGGTCGCACCGGAGTGCGTTGTTGCGGCGGCCGTGCGGGGCGCGCCGTTGGATGAAGGCGCTCTGGTGTTTGTTGAAGGGCAACCTTAGTTGTCCTAAATACAGGAACGGGCGTGTAGCAGGAACAGGGCGCGTTACCGTAGCGCCGTGCGCGATTGCATCAGGTGCAAGCTCGCGCGGTCTAGAGGGAGAGCCCAGAGGCGGCCGTGAGCGCCCGTGCGCTAACTTGGGAGCCTCTTGGGCGACGCGCTGAGATGTAGCGACGCGAGGTCCCGTTGGTGAGCGCGTGGGCGCTGGTGCTGGAACTGTGCGTGGGCGCATGTCGCGCGTCTCCCTAGGTGGGCGCGATGAGTCCAAAGCAATGCGCGGGCGCTGGAGCTGGAACCGCGCGTGGGCGCGTGTCGCGCTTTTCCCCCGATGGGCGCGTGTCGCGCTTTTCCCCCGATGGGCGCGTGTCGCGCTTTTCCCCCGATGGGCGCGTGTCGCGCTTTTCCCCCGATGGGCGCGACGAGTCCGCAGGGACCTGTGGACGCCTGTGCGCCAACTCAGGTGCCTCCTGGACCGCGCGCGATGAAACAGGAACTGGGGGGCGCCGAGGCGCTGGAGGGCGCGTGAGCGCAGGTGGCCGCGTATGCGCAGGAGAGCCGTGTCAGGAACGGGGTGCGTATGCGCAGGTGGGCGCTTGCGCGCTACCTCAGGAACTGCTGGAGGGCGACGGGGCGCCGAAGGGCGTGGGCGGGTAGGGGAACCCTGGGGCGTAACAGGAACGGAGGCGCGAACGCCTAAGGGTGAGCGCCGAGGCGCTAAGTCAGGAACAGCAGCAACATTGGCAAGCGGGCGCTCAGGCGGTGCCTGGCGCTTGGGGACAAGAGGCGCAGTTTTTCGCTCAAGCCCCTGCAGCCCCGAAGGGCCCAGGGACTGCGCAGTGGCAGTATCAGGTGGCGCGTCAAACGCATCAGGAGCTTTAGAGGTACAGTGAACCCTCGCTACTTCGCGGTTCGACCATCGCGGATTCACCACTTCGCGGATTTTTTTCATAACCCATATATATATATACATATCACGGATTTTCCGGAAATTTCGAAAATACCGCGATATCTGAAGACCCCATATACGATATTTCGTTACCTGTAATTCCATTAATACTGTAATTAGTAATATCTGCTCTTACTGATTGTTCATTGCATTACATATGACATATAATTAAGCACAGAAAGAAATAAAAAACGAAAAGAGAATGTGATCATACGATAATTCAGTACTGTATACAGTACGTAGTAAATTTAAATCGAACATGAAACGCAAATCAGATGCAGTCATACCATATTAGAATGGTGTAAGGCTGCTGTGGGCTACTACTGTACTACAAATGTAATGGATGTGCTTCTTTTCCATGAATCTTTTGTATGTATACGTACGTAGTACTGCATCCAATAATATGATATTTTAATTATAAAATAAATTTTTGAATATACTTACCCGGTGAATATATATAGCTGCAACTCTGTTGCTCGACAGACAAAAAAAACAGTAAAACTCGCCAGCGATCGCTATACAGGTTGCGGGTGTGCCCACCAGCGCCAACTGTCGGCCAGATACCATACTCGATGTAAACAAAGACTCAATTTCTTCTCATCCCACTGCGTCTCTATTGGGGAGGAAGGGAGGGTCATTTAATTTATATATTCACCGGGTAAGTATATTCAAAAATTTATTTTATAATTAAAATATCATCTTTAAATATTTAACTTAGCCGGTGAATATATATAGCTGATTCACACCCAGGGTGGTGGGTAGAGACCAGTTAAATATGTTTACATCGTTTAAGCTAAGAGTTTTTATTTCATTTTGGAAGTTATCAATATAACGAAAACAAAATAAATAGGTACCTGGTAAGGAAGTCGACTTAGACGATTACTCTGCCTTGTAAGTACGTCTTCCTTACGGAGCCTCGCGATCCTCTTAGGATGCTGACAGACCCCTAGGAGCTGAAGTATCAAGGGCTGCAACCCATACAACAGGACCTCATCAAACCCCTAATCTGGGCGCTCTCAAGAAATGACTTTGACCACCCGCCAAATCAACCAGGATGCGAAAGGCTTCTTAGCCTTCCGGACAACCCATAAAAAACAACATTAAAAACATTTCAAGAGACAGATTAAAAGGATATGGAATTAGGGAATTGTAGTGGTTGAGCCCTCACCCACTACTGCACTCGCTGCTACGAATGGTCCCAGTGTGTAGCAGTTCTCGTAAAGAGACTGGACATCTTTCAAGTAAAATGACGCGAACACTGACTTGCTTCTCCAATAGGTTGCGTCCATTATACTTTGCAGAGATCTATTTTGCTTAAAGGCCACGGAAGTTGCTACAGCTCTAACTTCGTGCGTCTTAACCTTAAGCAAAGCTCGGTCTTCCTCACTCAGATGTGAATGAGCTTCTCGTATTAACAATCTGATAAAGTATGACAAAGCATTCTTTGACATAGGCAAGGATGGTTTCTTAACTGAACACCATAAAGCTTCAGATTGGCCTCGTAAAGGTTTAGTACGCTTTAAATAGAACTTAAGAGCTCTAAACAGGGCATAAGACTCTTTCTAGTTCATTGCCTACGATCTCCGATAAGCTGGGAATATCGAAAGATTTAGGCCAAGGCCGAGAAGGTAGCTCATTTTTGGCTAGAAAACCAAGTTGCAGCGAACAAGTAGCTTTTTCCGACGAAAATCCGATGTTCTTGCTGAAGGCATGAATCTCACTGACTCTTTTAGCCGAGGCTAAGCATACCAGGAAAAGAGTCTTAAGAGTGAGATCTTTCAGGGAGGCTGACTGTAAAGGCTCAAACCTGTCTGACATGAGGAATCTTAGTACCACGTCTAAATTCCACCCAGGCGTAGCCAAACGACGCTCCTTAGTGGTCTCAAAAGACTTAAGGAGGTCTTGCAGATCTTTATTGTTGGAAAGATCTAAGCCTCTATGCCGGAAGACCGATGCCAACATGCTTCTGTAGCCCTTGATAGTGGGAGCTGAAAGGGATCGTCCTTTTTTCAGGTATAAGAGAAAATCAGCTATTTGGGCTACAGAGGTACTGGTCGAGGATACAGAAACTGACTTGCACCAGTCTCGGAAGACTTCCCACTTCGATTGGTAGACTCTAATGGTAGACGCTCTCCTTGCTCTAGCAATCGCACTTCGAAAAGCCTCTAGCTCTCGAGAGTCTTTCGATAGTCTGAAGGCAGTCAGACGAAGAGCGTGGAGGCTTTGGTGTACCTTCTTTACGTGCGGCTGACGTAGAAGGTCTACTCTTAGAGGAAGACTTCTGGGAACGTCTACTAACCATCGAAGTACCTCGGTGAACCATTCTCTCGCGGGCCAGAGGGGAGCAACTAACGTCAACCTTGTCCCTTCGTGAGAGGCGAACTTCTGCAGTACCTTGTTGACAATCTTGAACGGTGGGAATGCGTAGAGATCCAGATGTGACCAATCTAGGAGGAAGGCATCTATATGTATTGCTGCTGGGTCCGGGACTGGAGAGCAATAGATTGGAAGCCTCTTGGTCAGCGAGGTTGCAAAGAGATCTATGGTTGGTTGACCCCAAGTTGCCCAAAGTCTCTTGCACACATCCTTGTGGAGGGTCCATTCTGTTTGAATTACTTGCCCTTTCCGACTGAGACAATCTGCTATGACGTTCAAGTCGCCCTGGATGAACCTCGTTACTAGGGAGATGTCTCGATCTTTTGACCAGATGAGCAGGTCCCTTGCGATCTCGTACAACGTCAGTGAGTGGGTACCTCCTTGTTTGGAGATGTACGCCAAGGCCGTGGTGTTGTCCGAGTTTACTTCCACCACTTTGCCTCGAAGGAGATACTCGAAGCTTTTCAAGGCCAGATGAACTGCCAACAGCTCCTTGCAGTTGATATGCATGCTCCTCTGACTCGTGTTCCACAGACCTGAGCATTCCCGACCGTCCAGCGTCGCGCCCCAACCCAAGTCCGATGCGTCCGAGAAGAGAACGTGGTTGGGTAACTGAACAGCCAGGGGAAGACCCTCTCTTAGGTTGATATTGTCCTTCCACCAAGTCAGACAAGACTTCATCTTTCCGGAAATCGGGATCGAGACCGCCTCTAGCGTCTTGTCCTTTTTCCAGTGGAAAGCCAGATGGAATTGAAGAGGACGGAGGTGTAGTCTTCCTAGTGATACAAATTGCTCCAGGGATGACAGCGTCCCTACCAGACTCATCCACAGCCTGACTGAGCAGCGTTCTTTCTTCAGCATCTTCTGGATGGAAAACAGGGCTTGATCTATTCTGGGGGCCGACGGAAAAGCCCGAAAAGCTTGACTGTGAATCTCCATCCCTAAATACAGAATAGTTTGGGATGGGACCAGCTGCGACTTTTCCAAATTGACTAGGAGTCCCAATTCCTTGGTCAGATCTAGAGTCCACTTGAGATCCTTCAGACAGCGACGACTGGAAGAGGCTCTGAGAAGCCAGTCGTCCAAATAAAGGGAGGCTCGGATGTCCGATAAGCGGAGGAATTTGGCCACATTCCTCATCAGCCTCGTAAATACGAGAGGAGCTGTGCTTAGGCCAAAGCACAGGGCCCGAAACTGGTAGACCACCTCTTCGAAGACGAATCTCAGAAAAGGTTGGGAGTCTGAGTGAATGGGGATGTGGAAGTAGGCGTCCCTTAGGTCTAGCGAGACCATCCAGTCTTCCTTTCTGACCGCTGCTAAGACTGACTTTGTGGTCTCCATGGAAAACTTCGTCTTTGTGACAAAGACATTCAGAGCACTGACGTCTAGCACCGGTCTCCAACCTCCTGTCTTCTTTGATACTAGGAAGAGACGGTTGTAAAACCCCGGTGATTGAAGGTCCGAGACTTTGACCACCGCTCCCTTCTCTAGCAAAAGAGACACTTCCAGTTTCAGGGCTTGTCTCTTTTCTACCTCTCTGTACCTGGGAGAGAGATCGATGGGGGACGTCACTAGAGGGGGTTTGCGTACAAAAGGGATCTTGTACCCCTCTCTGAGTAACTTCACAGATTGTTGATCTGCGCCTCTCTTCTCCCAGGCTTGCCAGAAGTTCTTGAGTCTGGCTCCTACTGCTGTCTGAAGTTGCGGGCAGTCAGACTCTGCCCTTAGAGGACTTGGATCCTTTCCTCTTCCCTCGCTTCCCTTCGGCACGAGCACCTCCTCTGCTGGAGGCTCTGCCACGAAAGGGCGGAATAAAGCGAGACGCCGGAGTGTCTAACCTCGGTCTAGCAGACAATGTAGGCAAAGGGGGAGCTTTGCGAGCCGAGGACGCAACTAGATCGTGGGTGTCCTTCTGAACTAAAGATAGGGCAATTTCCTTTACCAAGACTTCAGGAAACAGGCACTTGGAAAGGGGAGCAAAGAGTAGCTCGGATCTTTGGCATGGCGTCACTCCAGCAGACAAGAAAGAACATAGAGACTCTCGCTTCTTCAGGACTCCGGACGTGAAAGAGGCGGCTAGCTCGTTGGACCCATCACGGACGGCCTTGTCCATGCAGGACATAATGAGCAAGGAAACGTCCTTATCTGCAGAAGAGATCTTCCTGCTCAGGGCTCCTAGGCACCAGTCTAAGAAGTTAAAGACTTCGAAAGCCCTAAAAATCCCTTTAAGAAGGTGGTCCAGGTCCGATGGTGACCAACAAATCTTCGAGCGTCTCATGGCAAGGCGGCGGGGAGAGTCTACAAGACTTGAGAAGTCGCCCTGGGCAGAGGCAGGAACTCCCAAGCCGAGAACTTCTCCCGTGGCATATCAGACGCTCGATCTAGACGAGAGTTTAGATGGGGGAAAGGCAAATGCTGTCTTTCCTAAACTCTTCTTAGTCTCTAACCAGTCTCCCAACAGCCGCAAAGCCTTCTTGGATGAACGAGAGAGAACGAGTCTAGTAAAGGCAGGTGTGGTAGCAGGCACGCCTAACACAAACTCTGACGGCGGCGAACGAGGAGCCACAGAAACAAAGTGGTCAGGGAACAACTCCTTAAATACAGCCATGACTTTTCTAAAGTCCAATGATGGTTGAGTTGCCTTAGGTTCGTCAAGTTCTGAAGGTTGATCCTCTTGCGGTTCAGCAACGTCCTCATCTGAAAGTTCCTCATCCGAAAACTGATGAGGAAACGGCAACGGAGTGGGCAACGTTTGGTTCGCTGAGTCCGGTCGCACTGGTGCATGCGTGACGGATCCGGACGCAACGTCATGGAACTGCTGCACAGTCTGTGAACTGTCAACAACCATGGGTGCGCGAGGACGCACAGCGTCCACCCGAGACTGTTTAGACCGTCTGGGTTGTGCAGTCAACACCATACCGGGTTGCGGAGGTTGACGCACCGCGTCAAAACAAGTCACCTCTGATGGTTGTTGAACGTCCAGAACGTCAACAACCACCTCCGTGCGTCGCCTAACGTCAACGTGCGGCTGGCAAACCACACTGGGTCGCATCGGTGGGGGTACAACCTCAACTGGTAGACGCGAGAAAGTAACCTCAGCGTCAACAGGACGCACAACAGACCGCTTGGATGGTTGTTGGCCAGAAGGTTCAGCAGCAACCTTCTCCGCATTGAAGTCCTCCATCAAGGACGCAAGCTTGGACTGCATGTCCTGTAGCAATACCCATTTAGGGTCTACGGCAGCAGGTGCGGCAACAGACGGGGTGAGCGACTGAGGCGGTACCGCTTTGCCTCTCTTAGGCGGCGAGCAGTCATCAGATGACGGCAACGAGTCCGAACTGACCCAGTGGCTACAACCGGGACGTTGGACTTGTCCTGAAGGGACCGACTTACGCTTCAAAGGTCGTGAGACCTTGGTCCAAAGTTTCTTACGAGAAACACCTTCGGACGACGAGGTAAAAACGGGCTCTCTCGTCTTACGTTGGTAGGGGCGATCTTGGGGAGATACGCCTGATACCATAGAGGGAACGTCTGTTCGCTGATCAAAGCCTCTCGAACCCATGCGTCGTACGACATTGCTTCTCCCCTGGGCTTGGGAGCTTGCAAGAGGTCCCGGACTAGGAGGACGACAGGCACGAACAGACGAACCCTCAAGCGCAACACTGTTCACAACACTTTGAGAAACACTAGGCACTTTATCACTTCCCGCGGCACTTTGGCACTTTAGTTCCTTAACATCCGCCATGAGTTGATTGCGGTCACTTGCAAGGGACTCAACTCTCTCCCCCAAGGCATGGATAGCACGCATCATGTCAGCCATCGATGGTTCCTGAGTGCTAGGAGGGGGGTTAGGAACAACCACTACAGGGGAAGGATTAGGTTGAGGGGCATGAGGAGAGGAAAAATCTACCGACCTAGAAGAACTTCTCCTTACCCTATCTCTCTCTAGTCTGCGTGTATACTTCTCAAATTCGATAAAATTGAATTCTGAAAGGCCCACGCATTCCTCACACCGATCTTCCAATTGACAGGTTTTACCCCGACAATTGGAACAAACAGTGTGAGGGTCGAGAGAAGCCTTTGGAAGACGCCTATGACAGTCCCTAGCATTGCATTTTCTAAACTTGGGAACTTGTGAAAGGTCAGCCATTTTGAATTGGTCAAGGGAAAATTCCAAAAAACGATCTAAGTCATCAACAATGAATCCGATACAAAAAAGAGTTCAAGGATTTATTTGAAGAAAAAACCTGTACTGCGAAAGCTCATAACCAAAATAAAGTACTTCACCAAATAAGATGGGAAAAACTCCAGGTTTCAACAGCGAGTAAAGTACGTCTTGTCGACACGTCGACAGAGAAGAAATTGAGTCTTTGTTTACATCGAGTATGGTATCTGGCCGACAGTTGGCGCTGGTGGGCACACCCGCAACCTGTATAGATCGCTGGCGAGTTTTACTGTTTTTTTTTTGTCTGTCGAGCAACAGAGTTGCAGCTATATATATTCACCGGCCAAGTTAAATATTTAAAAATTCTTTGTTGCAAAAATCACATTTCGAATAAGCGTACGAGAGAGAGAGATAGAGAGAGAGAGAGAGAGAGAGAGAGAGAGAGACACACATCCTACAACAAAAGCGTAAAATAGCGTACGTAAAGCTGTATTATTATTATTGTTATTATTATTATTGTTGTTGTTGTTATTAAAATTATTATTGTTATTATTATTATTATTATTATTATTATTATTATTATTATTATTATCATTATTATTATTATTACAGTATCATTATTATTATTATTATTATTATTACTGTACAGTACACTATACGCAGGGTATCTTGTACTTTGAATTGGTAACCTACGTAGCATATAAGACGGGTTGTGATTGGTTCAAGCGCTGATAGATGACGAATCAGAACTCAAAGTTTTGTTATCTAGCCTGTGATTGGTGTTTTGCCCGCATCTCCAACTTCCAGCATCTTTTCGCGGCCACTTTCTCTCCCGCCGTATCGCTGTGTAGACGTTGTTAAGTTTGTGAACTTTAATCTGTGTTGTGCGTGACTGTTTTAAGTTGAACTTTTTGTTGAACTTTGTTAAACCCTACGGTACAATGCCTCCCAAGCGTTCTGCTTCTACTAAGGCTGGTAGTGAGCCTAAACGCCACCAAAGGATGATGACGATTGCTGAGAAGGTGACGCTTCTCGATATGTTAAAAGACGGTAGAAGTTATGCGTCCGCAGCCCGCCATTTTGGAATCAATGAATCCACCGTTCGCTATATCAAGAAGGACGAGGCGAACATTAGAAAGACGGCTGCAATCACCTTTAGCAGATCAGCGAAGCGAGTCGTTACCACGCGTAATAAAACGATCGTACGCATGGAAGGTGCTTTAGCTGTGTGGATTGCCGACTGCCGGAAGAAGAACATAGCCTTGGATACGAACACCATCCGAACAAAGGCTTTGAGCATGTATGAGAATTTTGCGGCAAAGGAACCTCAAGACGACGATGGCGACCATGCTGAAGAAGATGATGATGTAGATGAACCTCAACCAGGGACATCCACTGATTCCCAGCGTCAGAAACAACGTTTTTCCGCCAGCAAAGAATGGTTCGTGAAGTTTCAGAAACGCTTCGCCCTGAAAAGCGTTTCCCTGCATGGCGAGGCTGCTTCCGCTGACACTGCCACTGCTGAAACTTACGTGAACCAGACGTTCAAGAATATTATCGCCGAAGGTGGATACAAGCCGGAACAAGTCTTTAATATGGATGAGACCGGCTTGTTTTGGAAGAGAATGCCGTCGCGAACTTTCCTGTTCAAAGAAGAAGCCAAAGCCTCTGGCTTTAAAGCATTCAAGGATCGCGTTACCCTCGTGATGTGTGGCAATGCTGCTGGATTTTTGCTAAAGGCTTATTTATAAGTCGAAAAATCCTCGCGCTTTGAAAAATAAAAACAAGAATCTCCTTCCCGTGTACTGGATGCATAATCCAAAAGCATGGATTACGAAGATGCTGACCTCCAACTGGTTCCACCAGTGTTTCATCCCGTAAGTCAGTGAATATCTCTTAGAGAAGGGCTTGCCATTCAAGATCCTTCTCCTTATGGATAACGCTGGTGGACACGCAACTGACCTGTCGCATGAGGGCGTTCAAGTTGAGTTCCTGCCACCCAACACCACGTCATTAATTCAACCGATGGACCAGGGGGTTATCAGGGCGTTCAAGGCCCTCTACACGAAGAATACCTTGGCAGACCTCGTTGCGTGTGTGGATGCTGCCCAAGATGATGAGGATGAAGATTTTAACTTGAAGGCGTACACCATAGCCACGTGCCTGAAGAATATTCAGAAGGCACTGCAAGAGATGAAACCTGCAACCGTGAATGCGAGCTGGAAGAAGTTGTGGCCCCAGACTGTTTATGACGACGAGGGATTTACTCCGTCTGAAATCCAACACTCTGCAATACGCAAATCTGTGCAGTTGGCTGCCACAATTGGAGGTGACGGGTTTGGCGACATAACGACTGAAGACGTCGACAAGTTGTTGGACTGCCATTCCCAGCCGCTAACTGACACAGACCTAGAAGACCTGACGAAATCGGCCAGTGAAGAAGAGAGTGAAACGCAGGAAGAGACCCAAGAAAATGTCGAAGAAACGGGCTTAACATTAGAACGGCTTGCCAAGTTCTGCAACCATATGAAGGAGGCGAAAGAAATGTTGCAAGAGTGGGACGAGGATATGGTTCGGTCTATGCAATTCTCCAACAAGGTCGATGACATCATGACTCCCTACAGGATGCTCTTAGAGCGAAAAAAGAAGCAGCGGCAGCAACTTCCGATCACAATGTTCTTCCAGCCTCGCAAAAAAGAGCCAGTTCCTCCTGCGAGTACGCCTTCGGAAGAAATTGAAGAAGTTGAAGAGGTGTCCCAGGAAAAGACACCTCCGTCTGAAGAGACGTAAAATACTATTATTGGCTGCACAGTAGAAGACATTATCAGCTTCATCATCATCATTTCTACTGTGCAGCAAATTCATCGCCATCATCATTCAAGTTTTTCTTGAACTTCTTTCGTGGTGAGTACAGTAACAATCTTTATTTTTTACTTTAATATTCTAACATTTTGATATTTGTGCCTGTTTTAGTTTAGTACTGTATGCATTAAGTTAAAGGGAAGGTTTTAAAAGTCTGAAGAGTATACATGTTGTAACCTATCATATTTTTTTTGTTTAAAATTTACATTTACGTACGTAAAACAATCTCTCTCTCTCTCTCTCTCTCTCTCTCTCTCTCTCTCTCTCTCTCTCTCTCTCTCTCTCTCTCGTACAGATAAATTGTTTTCCTGCTTTGCTACGTACAGTATGTACTGTATGATTTTATATAGATACGGTAAATAATATTTGTAATAACATATTTTCTAAAAGCTTTTACTGTAAATATCATTATTTATCACTTTCATCATGCGCGTTAAATGCCTTCTTTGTTCTGAGCGTGGTTGTTTACTGAGCGTACTTTTTGACGCCGTCGTTTCAGGCGGTGTCATAAAGAAAAACATTTCATTTGGAAGTCCTAAGAAAAATTAAGTAAAACATTGGTAATAACAAAATCAACATACCGTACTGAATAATCAATATATTCGATGCAAAAACTAACCTATACACAGATGTGTACAGGAAATGCGTTTGTTTCTTCATTATGATCAGAGATAAACGTAAACAAAACATTGGTTGCTTTTTGGCGTGTTTAGGAAACGCATGATATAAAATCGCCTTTAATATTTGTGCCTGTTTTAGTTTAGGGTACTGTAGTACATGCATTAAGTGTTCTGTACATTAAAGGGTAGTTTGTTAACAGTAATACGTACAAGGGAAGGTTTTAAAAGTCTGAATATACATGTTAAATAAATAGGTAAATATGGTGTCACTACTTCGCGGATTTTCACCTATCGCGGCCGGGTCTGGAACCTATCTACCGCGATAAACGAGGGTTCACTGTAGATGGTCTGGGCAACAGGTCACAATGTCTCGAAGGACGACCATCCTCCGAAGGGGATCGTGAACGATCCCTGGAGAGGTCTAGGTTGGCAGCTGGCAGGACAGGAGAACGTCGAGTCGTCTCCTCCGCAGAGGAATGTGGTGACGACGAGCCGAAGAGGCGCCTCTTAACCCCTTTGAAGGGGGAAGGAAGGCCTCTACGGCGAAGGGGAGGACGAGCCTTCCGCCTTATACGCCCACGAGGGGCCATGGGATCAGCAGGCTGACCATCGATGGGCCTCCGAAGAGGAGTCTCTGTTAGTGAACTCCCCCGAGAGGGAGAATCACCAGCAGGAGAGACCGTGGGACTAAGCTCCTCCCTCGAAGGATGTTCGGAGGGGGAGTCAGAGCCTTCAGCTACCTCAGCCACAGGAACGGGCGTTTGGCTAGACCCACGGGATGTTTCCGTCACAACAACGTCAACCACAGACAGAGGATCTATCTCCGCTCAAGTTGGCGATTGTTTGACGGCCGCACCCAGTTTGATCATGTCAAACAGAGCTTCCTTGGAGGGCGAACCCTGCAGCCCCAAGGAAGCCCAAAGCTGAAAAATATCATTATTAGATACAAATTCCTCCTCCGGGGGGGGAGGGGCAGCCGCCTTGCTATGGGAGGCAACTACCTCTCCCTCACTCCGGGATCAGTTAACAGCACTACAGTCTATGCTACCACTCGCAGGCCTCTCGGAAGAGGCCGCTCGAGTGGGAGCTTCGGAGGAGGAAAGGGCGGCGGAAGAAGAAGTCTTGGGATTTTCTCTCTTCCGAGAAACCTCTGAAGGAGAAAGATCCCTTTTAGCCTTCTTCTTACGTCGCAGGGCAAACCTCTCCCACTGGGAGGTAGACCACTCCCTACACTCAATACACACGTTAGACCTATCACACCGTTGGCCCCTACACTGCAAGCATAAGGAGTGAGGATCCGTGTCCAAGGCCGACATAAAGGTACCACAAGGGCGGCCAGATAGTCCAGGGCACGTAAGCATGATGAGAAATAGAGGCCAACTTCACACACACACTGAAAAGAGAAAGCAAACAAAATTATGGCAGTCAAAAATGAGGAGAGCGCAGACAGGTCTGCCGTCTCTCCGAGCCAAAAGTAAAGTGAAGTATTCACCAGTGTGTGTGAGGGGGGAGGGGTAGCTAGCTACCTCTCCCTACCCCCCGCTAACTAGCGGCGGGGTAGGAAACCCTCGTTAAAATTTTTATGGCTCGTCGTTCAGCTACGCCGAAGTAATTACCCCATGTAAATAGCGTGGTTTGTATTTCAGTTACGGAACAAATAGATTTTTCGCTTCGCTCAAAATCCGTTTTTTAGGCTCAGGCCATGTCGTCGTGATGGAAGTGTACCAGAGCATTAATGTATCTGTGGATTTTCAATAGTGCCGTTCATCTCGAGCTAAATCTTTCCTCTTTGGTCTTTAGACCTAGAGACACTTGATGTTACCGTTATACATCAATCAGCTGATCATGAAATATGTCCGTGCTTCCTGCCCCCTACAGGGAAGAGTCTGGGTAGACTTGAGGAAAAAACCCGAGGATTGTGAGTTCAAGGAACAATCTAGCAAACAGTTTGTATATTAGTGTCATCATATACGTAAAGCATAGTCTGTACTAGGAAGGTACTGGTCTGGGCAGGTTACTGTACCTCCCGGGTCTGTCGATGAAGAGACGGACAGGTTTATATATGTGTAGGAAACCTTAAACAGTAAAATGAACAGTCTAGTACGATAAGATCTTACCTGTTTGCCTGGAACAATATGAATCTTAGTTCCGATATTTACTTAAATATCAAAAGAGTCAAGGATGCTCTGACTTATACATATACTGAAATATTTTGGGCGAAAGAGACGCAAATATTCGTTCTATTGTTTATTACAAAAATAGAAATCATGGTTGTAATCAATTACAATGTATGCTGAATAATTCTGCATAAAAGCATAAACAGTAATAACAGGAATAAATAGGGTTTACCTGAAAAGGAAAACATTAGCCACTCTAAGGGAAATATAAAATTTCACTATACATTCTGTTGTTACTGGGAACACTGTGCATATAAGAATGCCTGGCACTTGTGTCAGCTTATTATGCTTAATGTCACCTGTGTAGGGAGAACAGTCTATAGTGTTATCACTTAAAACACAAAACTCAACATGATATGCCTTACGAGTCTATCATGTACACCCTTCACTATAAGTACCGAATAGTGTACTGTTCTTCGCAGTAATCAAGCAGCGGGTTTTATTACACTGCCCGCCGCCACCACATGAAATTTAATTTCCTGTAATTGCTTCGCGTAGTGCTTGAAGAAGACCCTCGAGGACTTCCATCCAGTATAAGCACGAAGGCTTTCAAACGAAATCGTTTGCAAGAAATTCAGAGACGAGGCAACTTTTCTCGGATCATGACCTGCGGGTGTACTGTCTGGATCCACTCTGCAAATGAAGTAGGTGATTTTCGCCATTATCTGTTTCAAGGATAACGTTGAACCGGAAGTCTCTCCCCTGAAAAGCTGACCTCCCTTAAAGTCTGAAGTTCTACGAAGATAGACCTTTAGGCATTCCACTGGGCAGAGGGATGCTTCTTCCTTCAGAGGGCAGATTCTCAAGGGAACCCATCTCTTAGTGGGCAGCTCGTTCTTGGCGAGAAACGTCGGGTCCGGAAAGAGGTTCAGTTCTCCATTGTCTATGAACTGAATGTGGCCATCATCCCTCGAGAGGGCCACTATTTCGCTAACTCTGGCTCCCGAGGCTAGTGCAAATAAGAATATCACCTTCTGAGTCAAGTCTTTCAGCGAGCAATCCTCATTGTTCAGGGTTGATGCTAAATGAAGAACTTTGTCCAAAGACCATGAAATGGGCTTAGGAGGAGCTGCGGGCCGAAGTTTAGCGCAGGCTTTAGGGATCTTGTTGAAGATTTCGTTGGAAAAGTCTACCTGGAAGGCGTAAAGTATTGGTCTGGCCAGGGCGGATTTACATGTAGTAATCGTATTGGCTGCTAAACTTTGTTCATGAAGATGGAGGAAGAAGGACAAACAGAAGTCCGTAGAAATCTCCTTAGGTTTCTTCGCCTTGACAAAGGCCACCCATTTCTTCCAGGAAGACTCATATTGTCTTCTTGTTGACTTTGACTTGTTTTCTTCTAGGAAGTTAATACTGTCCCTAGAAATCCCAAACCGTTTCTTGACCGCTAAGGCGAGAAAATCGTGAGATGAAGGTTATGTGTTTTCACTGATGAAGCTGAGACAGTCAATTTCTGCACTTGCTGAGTCAGAACTGGGTCCGGCAACGGGATCAGCTTCAGGCGTAGTTCCGTTACCAGGGGGAACCAAACGCTGTTGGGCCACTTGTGGGCCACTATCGCTACCGTCCCCCGAAAGGATCTCAGTTTGTCGAGGACTTTCAGCAGAAGGTTGGTTGGAGGGAATAGGTAGATCTTGGACCATCTGTTCCAATCTATGGACATTGCATCCATTGCATCCGCTAGAGGATCCTCGTACGGGGCTACGTACCGGGGTAGCTTCTTCTTGTCGCTCGTTGCGAAGAGGTCTATCTACAGTTCTGGGACTTTGCGTAAGATGAAGGAGAACGATCTTGCGTCTAAGGACCATTCTGACTCTATTGGTTTGGTCCTGGATAGAGCGTCCGCTATCACATTGCGGAACCCTTGAAGGTGGACTGCTGACAAGTGCCATCTCTTCTTCTCCGCTAGGCGGAGGATGGCCAGTATCACTTGATTTAAGTGAGGCGATCTGGAGCCCTGTCGGTTTAGGCATCTCATTATGACTTTGCTGTCTAGAACCAGACGGATGTGGATTGAGCAGCGGAGTTTCAGTTTCTTTAGGGAAAGAAAAACTGCCATGGCTTCCAGGAAATTGATGTGGAAGGTTTTGAAGAGGGGAGACCAGGTTCCTTGGACTTTCCGATGATGAGAGTGACCTCCCCACCCCTCTTTCGAGGCATCCGTGTGAACGGTGACGGACGGTGGGGGTGGTTGTAAGGGAACCTTGTTCTTTAGGTTTTTGGCCTCCGACCATGGCTTGAGTAGGGATCGAAGACGATTTGGTATCGGTCTTTGTAGATCTCTTTGAGCGTTTGATGCGTATTTTCTCCAGACTCCTGATGCATCTTTTAATTGTGCTCTCAATACTGGGTCTGTCACTGAGGCGAACTGGAGAGACCCCAACACTCTCTCCTGTTGCCTTCTTGATATCCTTACGGACCGAAGAAGGCTTCTGACAGATCCTGCTATCTCTTTCCTTTTCTTTGATGGAATGGAAAGGCAGTGCGACTGCAAGTTCCAGTGGACGCCCAGCCACTGAAACTTTTGAGCTGGAGACAGTCGAGATTTTTCCAAGTTGATCTTGAATCCCAAGTGTTCCAGGAACTGGATCACTTCCTTGGAGGCTTGCCTGCACTCTTCTTCAGATGCTGCCCACCACCTGGATTCCCTTTAGGCGTAGTTGATGAATGACTGCATTCGCAAGCTTGGTGAATACCCTTGGAGCTATGTTCAGTCCGAAGGGCATGGCTCTGAAGACATACTGTCTTCTTTGTAGTTTGAATCCCAGCTAGGGGGAAACTTGACGGCTGATCGGAACGTGCCAGTACGCATCCGTCATGTCTATGGAGACTGTATGCCCGTTTGGGCAACAGGGTCCTGATGTGTTGAAGCGTCAGCATTTTGAACTTGTAGTTCACTATGAACTTGTTGAGTGGTGACAAGTCCAGAATTACTCTGAGCTTTTCCGAGTCCTTCTTCGGAACACAAAATAGCCTTCCTTGGAATCTGACAGACTTCGCCTTCCTTATAACTCTTTTGCTCAAGAGTTCCTGGACATATTCTTCCAATATGGGGGTTGAGTGTTGGAAGAATTGAGGGAAGGTTGGTAGAGTTGAGCTCCAACTCCACCCTAGTCCGTTCTTGATTAGGCCGTGGAACCAGGGATCAAAGGTCCAAAGATCCCGGAAGAAGAAGTGTCTCCCTCCTACCGGTAGCATCTCACTTTGAGTGCTGGGTGGAGGATTTACCTCCTTGGCCACGTCCACCCTTGTTGCCCCTACCTCTGGAGGGGCGTCTGGAGGAACCTCGAGACTTCGGCCGAAAGGTCGTAGACTGCCTTTCAAACACTGAGGTGAACACTGGTGACTGAGTCACCAGTGTTTGGGGCACCAGTTGAAAAGAGGTGGGTGATTGTGTCACTGTCTGGGACACCGTGGCCACGGGAAGCTGTTGCTGTTGCTTAGGCCGAGAGGGCACTTTAGGTCGTTTTGGTCTATTCTTCGCCTGGGGACCCTCGTCAGCTGAAGATTTTCTTTTAGAGGACAAGCCCTATTTAGAAAGAAGGTTTCTGTTTTCAGTGGCGGCTTTGTCCTCGACCTCTTTAACCACTTCACTTGGGAAGAGGTCTTTTCCCCAGATGTTGGAAGCTATTAGCTTCCTTGGTTCGTGTCTCACCGCAGCCGAGGCGAACACGAACTCTCTGCAAGCCCTTCGGGCTTTAATAAAGTTGTACAGGTCTTTTGTTACTGTCGCCAGATGGGCTTTGGCGAAGACCATGTACATGTACGGGGTATCTGGAATGCTTGCCATTGTCTCCAGGCCAGTCTGCAGAGACAAGGAAGCAGCAAGACGTTCTTTCATCTCCTGTTCCTTACGCAGGAGAAAGTCCGACAGCTTGGGGAGGTCTTCGCCGAACTGTCGTCCGGCAATATCTGCCTCCAGCATCCCAACTGTGAAGGTGTTGTGTACATCCTTCCAGTCCGCATCGTCTGATTGGAAGGCAAGGGAGAAGGGTCTACACTCCTCCAGAGTAGGGCACGGTTTCCCTGCCTCAACTGCCTTTAAGGCTGCCTTGAGCCCTTTGTCCATAAAGGGAAAGGCCCATTTAGGATCAGCAATGAAGGACGGGTGGCTCTTGCTGAGAGCCGGCACCTTAGAGCTAGTAAAGGCCCTCTCTTTTAAGGTGGTGGTATATAAGGCCTGAGCCTTAGAGAGTTCAAGGACAATAGTTTCCTTCGGCTCTGTTTCCTCTTTAGATGCAGGTTCCGTCCTGAGACGGACATAGCAATCCGGGTAGGCCCCATTGCTGGGCCAGAACTCAATTTCCTCCACTGGGACAGTGCCCAGTTTTTCTGAGAGGAAGATCTTCCCCCCCGACATGGGCATGTGCTCTGCGTACCTCCAGGGGTTAACGTCAGAGAAGGCGGGGAGATCTTTAACGTTTAGCTTCTTCGGGGCCAAACATGTCGCAACTAGTTGATGCATCTCAGTCCGAAGAGAGGCCTACTTCTCGGACGATTTCTTTTGGATGTCCTGCACCATGGACAGCAACGAGTGCAACGTACTCGTGATCGAATCTAGTTGGGGTGCAGTGGAGGAGGTCGAAGGCACCGGCTCATTCACTGTGGCCGATGATACCAAAATCGTTTTGGCTTTCTCGGTTTCTGTCTCAGGTGGAACGTCATCCGCCTGATCCAATTCCTCCACTAGGAGATTGTTCTCGGTCTCCTCTGAGACAACTGACATGTTGTCTTCTAGCTGTATGCTCTCCAAGGCATCCGAAACTTCAGATTCTACCGGAATCTGAACCAGGGGAATCTCAGGTTGAGCCTGGGGAATAACTGCATCCGAAGATGCCCTAGGGAAAAGACAAGCCCTCATCTTTTCGTTAGGAAGGTATGGGCCAGAAGTGTTCTTCTGGAAACCTCTAACCCATTTACGCAGCATTTCCCTTGCTGCGTCCCTTGACTCAGTGGACTTATGATCATCAAAAGTCTCTCTTACCAGTTTTTCACAAACGGTACATAGGCTACCTGTGGGTCCCAGTACTTGAGAGCCCCCTTGGTGACTGAGCAGCGAGCATGGGCCCTGCACATGTCGTGGCCGCAGAAGTTCCTACTGCGGACCCTGCAAAACCTATTCCCACACTCGGGATGCTCCACCTGTAAAGAAAGGAAAAGTCTATAAGTATTCGGTGAAATTCTCAAATTTCAGCATACATATAATATTTTATATTAGCTTGGATAGGGTAAGCTATAAATAGGAAAGACACCTACATGTGTCTCCTGTCCAGCCAATTGTTATGACCTCCTCCAATATTGAAAGTAGAATTCTTAAGAATTTTTAGAGGAAGATGATATCCTTTGATATAAAGTGTCTCAACACAATCTTCCAGTTTCAATATTGGGGATTAAGGACAATAATGGATCATAACCATTAAAGAAAGAGAGAATCACTCTCTTAAATGTGATGGTCTCACAATAGGCTGCCCAAGAAGCACCTTGTAGGTTGGAAAAAAACTTTGGGCTACAGCACTGACTGTTTGGTAACAATTTGCCAGTCCTGTCAGGCCTGCCGGCACCTGCCGGGCCTGCCGGCGTCTGCCGGGCAAGCCGGCACATGCCAGCCTATTCCGGGCTATTGAAGGCAATTATTGTCTTCATAAAATTGTGTGATAGACCGCCGGCAGCCGGCAGAGCCGGTGCCGGCGGTCTCTGCCGGCCGGCAGTGGCTCTGCCAACTGCCGGCGGCTCTGTCGACGGCGGCGTTTCTGCCGGCCGGCGGCGGCTCTGCCAGCCGGCAGCTGAGGATCCTTCCATCAAGGGGACCCGGCGGCAGATGACCAGGTATGGGTGGCCGGCAACTCAGCAGCCGGCAGTCGGTCCCTGAATGTCCGTTGTCTTTGGGTTGTCGGTCAACTATGTTCCCTACAAGCGGCGGCAGGGCAACTGCCGGCCGGCAGACAATGGACATGGCCCAGTACGAAAGTAAGAGAGAAAGAGAGGATGGAGGAAGGCAAGGGCTCAGCCTTGCTGGCCTGCATCCAGAATGAGGGTTCAAGTGGAAGGGGGAATTAAATTCGGGCTTCCACCCAACCATATCCCAGTCATAAGGGCTATGGAAGGCAGTCCAAGGGAGGACTGAAGAACACTATAAAGAATATGAGGGTACCCGCCGGCAGCCGGCCTAGCCGGCGGCAGACGGGGAACCTCAGGCCAGTCCTACAAGAACCCTAGGGTCAATGTAGAACGACGGCCAGGAGGGTGTTGGATCATTCAACACGAAAGAGATAGAGGGGAGGGGATAGGTGTCCTACAGGTAAGGTAATGCCCGAAGACACTACCTAACCTAAAGGATTCTGGTCTCATGAAGTAACCTCAGGTAGGAGAAATCATTTCCCCAGGTTGGGTTAGTCAAGGGAGAAGGTGTGTGTAGGACACATTCTCACAGGAGAGCAGAATCTCGTACCAGAGACCTTAGGCAGTGAAGAAATCCTTTCTTCGGTCTAAGGTCTACCAGCACAGGACTGTCTGCTAGGCCAAGGAAGGGGGAATTGTCATACAAAAACCCCCAAGTATGGCCTAAGGAGGTCTAGCCTCCTGAAAGAGCAGCTTAACCTGACATGGCAAATCATTTCACCAAGACAGGGAGATGACTAACACAGACTGATACTCTGATGTCCCGTTCTAGACTCAAAACCGACTCAGTGGTTAGGAGAAAGAAAACGGAACGTCTCAGTAAAACTTTGCCAGAACTCTGTTCACAGCAAAGAAAACTGAGAATAGCCTAGGCTAATCAGAGGGAAGGGGGATTGCTCTTAAATCTCCTAGGAGATTAGTATCAACTTAAAAGGTATAAGAGGTGTCAGTCTTCCCTTAAAAGGCAATACAAGAGCAATGGGGACATGTATGAAAGTATACTAAAGCCCCTAGGCTAGTAGCCTAGGAGCATTGAGAATCGTTCACCGAGACTCTCTGTATACTATCTTGGAAGAGGAAAGCATAATTAAGTAATATCATAAATGTGTAAAATATTGCCTGTGCTTCAATAAAACTTTACCAGGAAGGTTATATCATGCATGAAGTGAGTAGGTGCCTAGGCTAGGAAGCCTAGCACTCGTGAGGCTCGATCATAAATAGCCAATCCACAACAACAATGACATAATATAAGAATCCCTAGCTAAATTTCTGGTAATAGTATAGAACACCACGCTCTCCATTTACTCCAAATAATGTAATCCTGCAGTTCTCCCCTTCTTGCACAGTAATTAGGTGGTTATTTAAATTCTGGGAAAGCAATAATTAGCAAGATATGTTGAAGAGGGGAGAAGGGGTTATATTAAGAAAATAGCTCGGTTTCCTCACTAAACGACATGGAACAGACGTCAACATAGTCAACCAAACAAATCGTGATGCCAGCGTACATAAACAGAAGTTCGTGATGCCAGCGTACATTTGATATAGTACTGTATATTCAAAATATACTTAATCAAGAATTGTGATTACTCAAAAGTGTCACTATTTGTAAATTGCATATTTTAAGGACACTTTTGAGTAATTAATCCATTTTTAATTAAGTATATTTTGAATACACAGTAAATCAAATGTACGCTGGCATCACGAACTTCTGTTTATGTACGCTGGCATCACGAAATCTGTTTGGTTGACGATGTTGACATGTCAGTTCCAAGTCGTTTAGTGAGGAAACCGAGCTATTTTCTTTTTATTACCCCTTCCCCCCTCTTCAACATATCTTGCTAATTATTGCTTTCCCAGAATTTAAATAACCCCCTAATTACTGTGCAAGAAGGTGAGAATGGCAGGATTACATTATACAGTATTGGAGTAAATGGAGAGCGTGGTGTTCTATACTATTACCAAATTTCTAAATAGCTAAAGTTATTAAAGCGAATAATGCCGGGAAAGGGTCGTTCTGGCTAACTAAATGTACAGAAAGAACGACCGCGTCCATGACACCATCCGGCTGGCAACAGCTCTTGTTACGTTAATTACGATCTCAATCGAAAAGCAAAACTGGCAAGAGCTTACATTTACACAAGATAAAGATATTACTTAACTTTCCAGAAGCTGATGAGGCTGGGGACGACATCATAGCGTCCAAAATACTCCAAAATAGCAAGAGAGAATGGGGAAAACACTGGTCAAACGAAGCTACGATAGAAAGAATGACGGTGGCGCCTCGCGGTGGCGGATTGGCGCACTATTTGCAGAGCATTAGGGAGCGTCGAGAGCGATGTCTCTCGAACGACTCTCCTTATTCTTGCCTCTCTTTCCCCTCGAAGTGAAATCTCTATTGGGGGCGTAGATAGCCATGAGACGTGTCAAGAATGCGTCCTCTGATATTACGCGATATCCCTTCACAAAATTTTAAGGGTGTAAGGACACCGCTCCCTTCGTCGTCCAGAAAATCAACAAACTGTTTATTTATTTGAAATTTCCTTTCGCCACACCGTGGTTTCCCATGTATATGTATTCCGCTCTATCAGAGCTACATTTTGACATATGTATCATTTCATTACATGTTTCTGTTAACTCATAATTCGTATATTTGTAAGTGTAAGAAAACACATATTTTGGCGGGCAATTCAATCTGATTTGGCGCCAGCGCCATCCTACCTTTCCGTCCGCACCTTGTAATATACTCCCATGCACATTTGAATAAAGTATCAGTTGATCTTGGTGACGCTTGTCTCACTGTCCTTACAACTGGTGACCCCGGAGTGACCCAGCATGGTGCTTCTACCACCAACAGTTCGGCAGCGACGCCAAGAAATGTAGAGCACCATGCAGTTTCCCTAGAAGATGACGCCAGAGGCATCCACCTGCCACCATCACAGCCGCAGTTAACCAAAACAAGAATGGTTTCTATATCCTCGATATCATTTCCAACCGTAGACTCATGGTAGACACCGGCGCAATGCAGTCAACGTTCCCACCTTCCAAGTCCGACCTAGACCGTGGTCCCGACAATAACGCTCCCTCACTCATCGCCGCCAACGGATCTCCCATACGGTGCTATGGGATCAAGACCCTCAAGATATCTATCATGGGCCGTTCGTATTCTTGGCCCTTCGCTATCGCTGACGTCAATTGCCCCCTCCTCGGTGCGGATTTCCTCGCCCACCACGGACTCCTCGTCGAAGTTGCTAACAAACGTCTCGTCGACACGGGAACCTGCCAGTCCCGTGCCCTAGAACACGGCCCTGCAACAATGTCCGTATCCGCCGTAACGACGCACCCCTACGCCGACCTCCTACAAGAATTTCCCGAGGTTTTCAAGCCCGAGCTCCGACACTTGCCAGGTTCCCCGTCAAGCATGGGATCTACCACCACATCACAACGACAGGACCTCCCACTCACGCCAAATTCCGCCGCCTCCCGCCCCAGAAACTGAAGGATGCCAAACGCGCCTTCGAGGACATGGAACGCATGGGCATCGAGCCCCTGGGCATCACCCCTAAACATGGTAAAAAAAGCCGGACGGGTCCTGGAGACCTTGCGGCGACTACAGGCGCCTCAACCTCATCACAACGCCCGATCACTACCCGCAACCCAACATGCAGGACCTAACGAACGCGTTGCACGGGGCGAAGTATTTTACCAAGATGGACCTCCTCAAGTCTTATTTCCAGGTCCCCGTATTTCCGGAAGACATCCCGAAAACTGCCATTGTAACGCCGTTTGGATCCTACACCTTCGCATACTCAACCTTCGGTCTACGCAACGCCGGGGCGACCTTCCAACGACTAATGGATAGCATTCTGGGTGGCCTACCTTTCTGCGTCTGCTACGTCGACGACATCCTGATATTCTCGAAAACCAAGGAGGAACACCGGAGGCACGTCCGCACCATCCTCAAACGCCTACAGGAGAACGGCCTGGTCGTAGGTTTCGACAAATGCACGTTCGGTGCGGAAGGAGTGGATTTCCTTGGTCACCGCGTATCCTCATGCGGGGTAAAACCCATGACAACCAAGGTCGACACCATCAGAAAGTTCCCGATACCTACGACCATCCGCCAACTTCAGGAGTTTCTGGGGATGGTCAATTACTACAGGCGCTTCATCCCCAACATCGCACAAACCCTGTCACCCCTCGACAACGTCCTGAAAGGAAAAGCAAAAAAACTCGAGTGGGGTTTGCCCCAGCAACAGGCATTCGCCCGGACGAAGGATGCCCTCGCGAATGCCACCACCCTGGCTCATTTCGACGACAACGCGCCCCTGCGACCAACGACCGACGCCAGCAATGTCGCCAGTGGGGCTATGCTGGAGCAACTCGTCGATGGTTCTCCTCAACCGCTGGCATTCTTCAGCAAGAAATTGAAACCCGCCGAAACAAGATACAGCACCTTCGATAGGGAACTCCTCGCCGTCCGCCACTTCAGGCACATCTTGGAGGGCACTCCCTTCACAATCGCGACGGACCATCAACCCCTCGTACACGCTTTCACGAAATCGACAGACGCATGGTCCTCCCGACAACAACGTCATCTCGCATCAATCGCCGAATTCGGGTGCACCATACGTTACGTCCCAGGAAAGAAAAACCCAGTCGCGGACGCCCTTTCAAGGATTGAAATTGACGCAATCCACCTGGGAATCGACTACGCCAATCTCGCAACCGAACAACGCACCGACCGAGAAGCACAGGATCACCTGACGGGGCCATCCGCGCTCAAGATAAGTGCGATTCCCCTCGGACCAGAAGGAGTAACTATTCTTTGCGACACCTGCACCGGCCGCCCACGTCCCTGGATACCAGCCTCCTGCAGAAGGAAAATATTCGATATCATCTATGGACTTTCACACCCCTCAGGACGCACCACCGCTCGCCTTCTGTCTGAAAAGTTCGTCTGGCCAGGGATAAAAAAGGACGCCCGGGAATGGGCGAAGTCATGCATCAACTGCCAGTCAAGCAAAGTCAGCCGTCACACCGAATCGGGGGTAGGCGATTTTCCCCAGCCAAAAAGACGTTTCAGTCACATACACATCGACGTCGTGGGACCATTGCCCCCTTCTGGATCTGCTCGCTACCTGCTTACGATCATCGATCGCTCCACGAGGTGGTTGGAGGCATCGCCGATAACCGAAGCTACGACTCAAGCATGCGCCGAAGCCCTCCTGTCAAACTGGGTGAGCAGGTTTGGCGTTCCTGACGACATCACGACAGACAGAGGCCCCGCTTTCCTCTCAGAAATATGGCTCGCTTTGGCGAACCTGATGGGGACGACGCTCCACAGCACCACGGCATACAACCCCGCGGCAAACGGCATGGTCGAAAGAACTCACCGCGCCCTCAAGGCGTCCCTGATGGCGAGCTGCACCGACGGGGACTGGAAATCACGACTTCCTTGGGTACTCCTCGGCCTTCGCACCGCCCCTCATGCAGACGGCGAACCTTCGCCCGCCGAAAATGTTTACGGGGAGGCGCTCGCAGTTCCTGGCGAATTCTTTCCCTCATCAACCGACGACACGCAGCTGGATCACCTAAGGGACATCGCTAGGAAGTTCAGGCCATGTCTCAAAACTTACCAGGACAGAACCAAGCACTTCAAGCCAAAAAACCTGGATGACTGCGGGTACGTTTTCGTCCGTGTTGACGCTCATCGACAACCACTAACTAGACCTTATCGGGGCCCCTATCGGGTAATTAAGAAGACAACGAAAACCTTCCTTTTCAACGTCCATGGCCAAGAGGACTGGGTCTCAATAGACCGCATGAAACCAGCGTTTCTCGAAGGAAGCGACACCGCCTCCGCCGGACCTGGCAGATCCAGAGTTCCACCTCAAAACAAGGCGCCCAACGAAAGAAAAATCATCAAACGACGACAAGAGGAAGAGATCCTTACGCCGACCTCCGTTCTAAAACAAGAGGAACCCTCCGACGCCCGAAAAGATACGAAGATTGATCATCAGCCCTCTATGCCGCCCGATGTCTTGGGGGGGGAGTACTTGTAAGGACACCGCTCCCTTCGTCGTCCAGAAAATCAACAAACTGTTTATTTATTTGAAAATTCCTTTCGCCACACCGTGGTTTCCCATGTATATGTATTCCACTCTATCAGAGCTACATTTTGACATATGTATCATTTCATTACATGTTTCTGTTAACTCATAATTCGTATATTTGTAAGTGTAAGAAAACACATATTTTGGCGGGCAATTCAATCTGATTTGGCGCCAGCGCCATCCTACCTTTCCGTCCGCACCTTGTAATATACTCCCATGCACATTTGAATAAAGTACAGTATCAGTTGATCTTGGTGACGCTTGTCTCACTGTCCTTACAAAGGATATTCGCTCCAAGAGGTAGAATTCTGGATACCTTTGGTAAATTCTCTGGGATATATCACTGTAGTGAAATATACCTAGGAAGCTACCTTCGAAGGAACTTCGGTAAATTTACAGTTTCATCCATTATGGGGAAACTGGAATAAAAATATATTTGTTGCATCAGAAAGTGTAGTTCCAACGAATTTAACGTTTATTTTGACCGCAAACCATCCGATTTAGAGATTTACTATGTAATTGGAGTTAAAACAACAAGTTGTCCTAGAATGCAGAAAGACCCTAGTTCATCCCAACAATTATGGGGGACACCAGGTGGGAACCGGGGTTTTGGGTGGGGGGGGGGGGGCGTCAAATGATATTTGCAATGAATGAATACTTATCCTTCCACCACCCCTCCCCCTATACCCCTACCTAGCCCTACCGGGGGGGGGGGGGCTCCGCCCCCCCTGCGACCCCCCCTTAAGGCCACAGTGATTTTCAGGGCACTACTGAACCTAATAAACCCACCTAACCTAGCCTAGGGGCCCTGTACCCCTACCTAGGCCTACCGGGGGGGGGGGGGGCCGCCCCCCCCTGCGACCCCCCCTTAAGGACACAGTGAATTTCGGGACACTATCGAACCTAATACAACCATCTACCCTAGGGCCCTGTACCCCTACCTAGGCCTAGCCCCTGCGAGGACCCCCCCCCCCCTTACAGCCACTACCTAACACATCCATCAAACCAAATCCAAAGTGATGGTACTGCTGTATACATCGTTATACTATCACCATTATAATATACTCTATAAATTAATGAAGCTCACCTTAAACTGTTGGTTCATCAAGATGTGCTGCTGCTTTGAGGAAAACGTGAAGCCGTTGGGAAGGTTCCTTGACATGCAGGACAATTTTTATTTTGTAAAATTAAATTGTGTCTCTGGCACAAATCCACTAGGTTTTCAATATTCCAAGAATAACTTACAACAAATTCATTGTAAGTTAGGAAACAGTCAGGACAAGAAGATGGAATTTCAACTTCTTGTGCAACATGAGATGACGTGCTTGCTATTGCCTCCATTTCTAAGAACGAAATGAAATGCATGGGAAAGATGATGTATTGTCGCGCTGTTGTATTGTCGCGCTGTGATTGGCCAAACATGTATGACGTCATAGTGGATAGGCGCTGTGATTGGCCAAACGTGTAAGACTTTATAGTGGACTAGTTTGTCTGCGAATTATAGTGGTTACAGGGCTCATTTAAGCAAATACAAGACACAGTCAACAATAACAACAGACTTAGAAAAAATCTGGGAGGAAGACATGAGTAGCGTGAGTTTGATCGTCGATATATAAAGAACTAGGCGGTAAATTTTTAGTTTCAGCCAAATTTGGAAAAATGCAATAAAAATATATTTGTTGCATCAGAAATAGTGTGGTTTCAATGAATTTAACGTTTATTTTGACTGCAAACCAACCGATTTAGAGATTTACTATGTATACCCTAGTTCATCCCACCAATTATGGGGGACACCCTTTGGGAACCGGGGTTTTGGGTGGGGGAAGGGTGTTGGGGCATTGAATGATATTTGCAATAAATGAATAATTAATGTTCCAGCACCCCTCCCCCATACCCCTAACTAGGCCTACCGGGGGGAGGGGGGTAGGGCCCCCCAGCGACCCCCCCTTAAAGCCACAGTAATTTTCAGGGCACCACAGAACCTAACAAACCCACCTAACCTAACCTAGGGGCCCTGTACCCCTACCGGGGGGGCTTTGCCCCCCCTGCGACCCCCCCTTAAGGCCACAGTAATTTTCAGGGCACCACAGAACCTAACAAACCCACCTAACCTAACCTAGGGGCCCTGTACCCCTACCGGGGGGGGCTTCGCCCCCCCTGCGACCCCCCCCCTTATGGCCACAGTAATTTTCAAGGCACCACAGAACCTAACAAACCCACCTAACCTAACCTAGGGGCCCTGTACCCCTACCGGGGGGGGGCTTCGCCCCCCCTGCGACCCCCCTTAAGGCCACAGTAATTTTCAGGGCACCACAGAACCTAACAAACCCACCTAACCTAACCTAGGGGCCCTGTACCCCTACCGGGGGGGGGGGGGGGGGCTTTGCCCCCCCTACAACCCCCCCTTTAACCAGGGGTAAATTTTAATATATATATATTTTGTTAAATCACTTCTTACCTTAAACGGAAGATGACGATGAAAATGTGGAAGGTTGTGGTTGACCCTCTTCTGAATCATCAAGTACTGGAATACGTTCAGATTTGGTACAATACCACACATGTCTATCCTCACGAAAATGTAAAGGCGAATCATATTTACCACACTGGACACTTAAAGGTAATACGGAATGCTCCCTTAGAAAACGATTCACTACTTCAGGAGTTCCATTATAATTCCCATGAAATCGGCCGATCACATCAAAATAGGAATAACGACATATTTCACACAACCGTACCGGAGGATCCATGACAGTAAAATGACGTGTGATGAAAATATAGAAACCGGAACTTTTGAAAACCGAAAACAAACGACAATCACGGGTTTCTCCCATAATGAAATAGGGAAAAAAACAAAAGAGTATCGTTTACAATGTTATATTGCACGAAAAACAGATCCTTGAAACAAGACTGAGACACCAATGAATCGTCCAATAATAACCCTTGCAAAGAACCCAGTAGTATTTTGATTGGAGGAGCGACATTAGTGGGAGGAGCAAATGCGCATTCAAGTAAATATTGTCACATTGCGCAATGGGGCGGAGCCAAGTAAGATGAAAACAGACATACAAACGAACAAGAGCTACCTTGCGTGCCCATGGAAAGATAAACACTAAACTTAGAAAAAGTCAAGACCTTCAATTCCTGAAATATTTTTTTTCTCTGTAAGTATGCATTAGCGACAATAATGTATTGAGAAGAAGTGTTTTGTTATCACGTGCTTTACTAGGAAAATATATTAATATAATACATTTCCCAATTTGGTTGAATCCAAAACTTTACCAACTAGGCATTTGCGACAGATAATATTTTACAGAAATACTACAAAGGACTTGCTTTACCCGGAAAATATATTATTATAATAGATTTCCCATAATGGATGAAACTGTAATAATACCGGAACTTCCATCACGACGACATGGCCTGAGCCCAAAAATCTGCATTACTATACTGTAGGCTTATGTGCCTACGCTATGACATTTCAAGCTTCAATATAATGTATTCGACCCATTAACGGCACAGGACAAAAAAAATCGATAATAAAACTAATTTGGTCATTCGATTCACTATTCCATCAGATTAGATTTACAGTAAGAAATAGCCGTAAAAGTAAGCCTGATTGGCATGAATAGGTCTATTGCTTAGACTAGAAAATCATATTCAGCTGGTGTCAGTTTGTCCATTGTAGATTAATGAATAATTCGTAGTGTTATCTGTTTGAAAGCATATCGCCTACGACAAATTAAATTCAAAATGCGGCGGCAACAACTCCCAGAAGAAAACTTACCTTGGAATCCTTCACAGCCTAACCAGTTCCACAGGCTCGGAGTGTCATGGACTACGATAAAAATGGAATAAAAATAACTTTCTATTACATATTCTTACTTAATCCACGGTTATTATTAAACAACTTCACCAATCAAGTAATATAATTAAATGTGAACATTTTCTGACTATCTATTTAGAATGACTTCTTCCACCATAGCACGATACTACTAGCCAACACTGACAATCACTACAAACAGTTCAGACCAACTTGTTAGTACTGTTACTTTTGTCGTAGTTAGTCTTCATGGTTTTTATCTAATGAATGGTAGATATGTAATTTATAGAAAAAAATTAACTTTTTTCTTATTTGAATAACCTGTTGCAATTCATTCAAATACATGCAAAATGGAGGGGTTTTAGTATAAATGAATACGATAGGTTTTTCATATTTGGAACGCAACCAATCGCAACTTGTATGACAGAGTCAGCTTACCTCGTATTTCCTTTGTTATTATTATTATTATTATTATTATTATTATTATTATTAAATTTGGTCTTTCTTTCTGTTCATTACCTCTGAAAACAAATGCTACATTTCTTTTAATTGTCGCCCTCCTGAAGTGTCCATCATATCATGTTCTTTCTCTTGTGAAACTATTTTGAAATATGTTAATTCTGAATTGTTAAGAACTACTTGACCCAATTGCCTTTTATTCTACTTAGTTTTAGCATTGAGCAACAGTCTTTAGCAACTGTAGGCTTACTACGAGTAGAACTTGCAAAAACTCAAATATGCCAAATTATTTTAGAAATAGGCCTACTATATAGTCAATTATATTGTCGTGAATTTTTCTCCGACTTATTAAATTAATGATTCTAGGCCCGATGGTATGGGCCGATGACAAGACCTTGAAGAGGTTAGCTTTCCAAAACTATTCAGGATTCAATAAAATATGATTACAATTTTCAAATTTATTACAAAAATAACCATTTAATAGAAAAATAACACACCATAACACTTAAACTTATTGATAAAAGAAACTGTCTCCCTTAGGGGTCTGTAACATGTGCCCATGAAGCACAAAGTCCCCGTCGGACCAAAAAAAGACTAAATTCACACAATTTCAAGATAAATCCTTGGTAAAACACCTACCAAGGTTCACAGACGTATTTTACTGAATACATCCAATCCCCAATCACTGGGATCACAATGTTACGGAGCGATATAAGTTAAATACTACACTCAGAAAAATTGGAGGAACCGACCTGGTTTCATGTGGCTTGGAGCGGAGATAGTGAGAGCAACAATTAGAACAACTTACTGTTTGGGGGTTTAGGCAGAGAGAGCAAGCGTAGCTCTGGACAGCTCCGAAGAAAACTACGATCTCCCGTGCTAACTAAAGTGTCCTTGGGAGAGGGGAGGGAACTCTTACGTTATTTATTCAATAAGGGGTTTGATAAAGCTTCTTTATCGACCACAAGACGAAGAAACTGTCCAAGTCTTACTTCAGATCAAAGGGTAAACTTAATACTTCGGCTGAAGGCCATAATTTGCCGTAATCCACCCAACTAGAGAGTCCTTGGCTCTAAACATATACATCGATATTTTTATCATGGTGCGACAGTACAATATAATTTTTGTGACTCGTAAATAATAAATACTTTGTTTCTCTGACACCCGCTCCTTCCCCCAACAGGTGGTTGAATTTTATGTCCCAATACCGTCACGTATTGGACCACAGTCATTCGCAGCAACGCTTGCGAGATCTTCCAATCTTACCTCAATTTAACGTAATGTTTGTGGAGTTAAATGGCGGGATCTTCGAGTGATCAGTTCGAAACTCCCGACATATATAATACCAACGTTTACTGAAATTATAATGTTCTTATATTACATAATGTAGGGTTACTTTACAAAGTTAGTTACACCCCGATTGTTTTGATTTTACTCATATTGCAGTCACCATAATCTTCATCTTTCTCTTTCACCCCACCCCCTCTTATCCCTACATTAAAGGGTCGGTTGCCAGATGCACCTTCTTCCCTATCTATAAAGGCATCCTCGTCACCGAACATCATGTTTCCCTTCCCGTCAAAAAAAGGTCACGTAACATGATGAAAGTGCATGACTTATGATAGATATCCCATGAAATGGTTTTGTGTGTGTGTGCCAAACCTACATTGGTCTAATGATTACTTTTAATAAAAATGGTAACAATGAAAATGTCTGTGATAACAGGTACTTTCCCCTTCTACGGGATGAAATGAAAAAAAATAACAATGCCAAAGGATAATTATATAATATACTGTTTCGGTCATGGAGTATTACTTGTATACTGCATATATATATATATATATATATATATATATATATATATATATATATATATATATATATATATGTATATATATATATATATATATATATATATATATATATATATACATATATATATATATGTATATATATATATATATATATATATATATATATATATATATATATATGTATATATATATATATATATATATATATATATATATATATATATATATATATATATATATATATATATGACAGAATGGCCCCCAGTCCTGTGCATAGCGGGGTGCTAAGAACCTCCCACTTTATAAATACTAAAGAAAAAATATGAATAGGTAATTGGAATGTTAGAACCATGAATCAGATTGGGAAGTTACAGCAATTGGAGAGTGAATTTATGAAATAAAAAATTAAATAGATTACATTCTTATTGAAAAACTCAATTTCCAAGCCAATGTCTGATTTTCTTTTTTTAATCTTTCACTAGACTGTAATACTAAAGACCCTGTATAGATCTCATATTTCCTAAATGCTTAAATGATTCTACCTCATTATTCCTTTCTCCTTCCAATGATATTTCATCTTCCATTGCATACTCAGCTCTTATCATCTCTGTCTTTCTTCTATTTATCTTCAGCTCAACATCGTGTGATATTTCATGCATTCTGGTAAGCAAGCGTGGCAAATCCTGTGGTGTTCTGCTAACAAGACAGCAACATCAGCATACTCTAAGTCTGCTTAATTCCTATCACCAATCTAGTCCAATCCTTCTCCACCATCTCTGGCTGTTCTATGCATTACAAAATCCATGAGGAGGATAAACAACATATGTGACGACAAATTCCCATGGACTACTCTGCGGTTCACTGGAAATTCATTTGATAAGATGCCATTAACATATACTTTGGCCTTGCTATGCTCATGAACAGAGTTAATCAAATTTACATATTTAAGAGGAATTCCATAATAATGCAGAACTTAACACAAAATTGGCCGGTGCACACTATCAAAGGCTTTTTCATAGTCCACAAATGCCATAAAAAGTAGACTTCTATATTCTACGCATTGCTGTACAACGTCTCAAAATGAAAATTTGCTCAGTGCAACTTCTACCTTTTCTAAATCCTGTCTGTTCATCTCACAGCTTTTCATCAATCTTTCTATCCAGTCTCTTTAGAATAAGAGTGTTATGCCTCTGTAATTATTGCAATCAGTCAGGTCTCTTTTTTTTTTCTTTTGCTATTTTCACTAACACTCCTAATTCCCAGTCATCAGATTTTGCCTCTCCATGCCACATTCTACAAAATAATCTTGTGAGTAGTCTGGGAGTCACATTGTAAGGACACCGCTCCCTCTGTCGTCCAGAAATTCAACAAATTGTCTATTTATTTAAATTCTGGAGTTGAAGTAGCATCAGCGGTTTTGGCTTTGCCATTAACGGACTTATTACGGCCGTGCTACCTTCTCTTTACTCCATTACCTTAGGCGTGAGCTTCAGCCTTTGGTTCTCCCACACCTCGGTGCATGCAAGGCAGTAGGATGACCTTAACCAACATATCAACTTCCCACCTCTTCGCCGACTCGTCGTCTGACCAAAATGCCGGAAGCAACACACCCATTGCGCCCAGCGGCCTCGCCTCCACGCCCAAAGTCAAACTGCCGCCCTTTTCTCAACACAACACCGCTTCCTGGTTCCTGAGAGCAGACGTACTCTCCCGAGTCGCTAGACTCAGCGACTCCTGCGCCAAGGCCGACATTGTTCTCACCTCCATCCCGGAAGAGGTATTTGACAAGATTTCCCCATGGCTCGACGCCCAGGCCGGCCAAGTTTCATACGACGACCTGAGAACGAAACTCATGGACTACGATAAAAATGGAATAAAAATAACTTTCTATTACATATTCTTACTTAATCCACGGTTATTATTAAACAACTTCACCAATCAAGTAATATAATTAAATGTGAAAATTTTCTGACTATCTATTTAGAATGACTTCTTCCACCATAGCACGATACTACTAGCCAACACTGACAATCACTACAAACAGTTCAGACCAACTTGTTAGTACTGTTACTTTTGTCGTAGTTAGTCTTCATGGTTTTTATCTAATGAATGGTAGATATGTAATTTATAGAAAAAAATTAACTTTTTTCTTATTTGAATAACCTGTTGCAATTCATTCAAATACATGCAAAATGGAGGGGGTTTAGTATAAATGAATACGATAGGTTTTTCATATTTGGAACGCAACCAATCGCAACTTGTATGACAGAGTCAGCTTACCTCGTATTTCCTTTGTTATTATTATTATTATTATTATTATTATTATTATTAAATTTGGTCTTTCTTTCTGTTCATTACCTCTGAAAACAAATGCTACATTTCTTTTAATTGTCGCCCTCCTGAAGTGTCCATCATATCATGTTCTTTCTCTTGTGAAACTATTTTGAAATATGTTAATTCTGAATTGTTAAGAACTACTTGACCCAATTGCCTTTTATTCTACTTAGTTTTAGCATTGAGCAACAGTCTTTAGCAACTGTAGGCTTACTACGAGTAGAACTTGCAAAAACTCAAATATGCCAAATTATTTTAGAAATAGGCCTACTATATAGTCAATTATATTGTCGTGAATTTTTCTCCGACTTATTAAATTAATGATTCTAGGCCCGATGGTATGGGCCGATGACAAGACCTTGAAGAGGTTAGCTTTCCAAAACTATTCAGGATTCAATAAAATATGATTACAATTTTCAAATTTATTACAAAAATAACCATTTAATAGAAAAATAACACACCATAACACTTAAACTTATTGATAAAAGAAACTGTCTCCCTTAGGGGTCTGTAACATGTGCCCATGAAGCACAAAGTCCCCGTCGGACCAAAAAAAGACTAAATTCACACAATTTCAAGATAAATCCTTGGTAAAACACCTACCAAGGTTCACAGACGTATTTTACTGAATACATCCAATCCCCAATCACTGGGATCACAATGTTACGGAGCGATATAAGTTAAATACTACACTCAGAAAAATTGGAGGAACCGACCTGGTTTCATATGGCTTGGAGCGGAGATAGTGAGAGCAACAATTAGAACAACTTACTGTTTGGGGGTTTAGGCAGAGAGAGCAAGCGTAGCTCTGGACAGCTCCGAAGAAAACTACGATCTCCCGTGCTAACTAAAGTGTCCTTGGGAGAGGGGAGGGAACTCTTACGTTATTTATTCAATAAGGGGTTTGATAAAGCTTCTTTATCGACCACAAGACGAAGAAACTGTCCAAGTCTTACTTCAGATCAAAGGGTAAACTTAATACTTCGGCTGAAGGCCATAATTTGCCGTAATCCACCCAACTAGAGAGTCCTTGGCTCTAAACATATACATCGATATTTTTATCATGGTGCGACAGTACAATATAATTTTTGTGACTCGTAAATAATAAATACTTTGTTTCTCTGACACCCGCTCCTTCCCCCAACAGGTGGTTGAATTTTATGTCCCAATACCGTCACGTATTGGACCACAGTCATTCGCAGCAACGCTTGCGAGATCTTCCAATCTTACCTCAATTTAACGTAATGTTTGTGGAGTTAAATGGCGGGATCTTCGAGTGATCAGTTCGAAACTCCCGACATATATAATACCAACGTTTACTGAAATTATAATGTTCTTATATTACATAATGTAGGGTTACTTTACAAAGTTAGTTACACCCCGATTGTTTTGATTTTACTCATATTGCAGTCACCATAATCTTCATCTTTCTCTTTCACCCCACCCCCTCTTATCCCTACATTAAAGGGTCGGTTGCCAGATGCACCTTCTTCCCTATCTATAAAGGCATCCTCGTCACCGAACATCATGTTTCCCTTCCCGTCAAAAAAAGGTCACGTAACATGATGAAAGTGCATGACTTATGATAGATATCCCATGAAATGGTTTTGTGTGTGTGTGCCAAACCTACATTGGTCTAATGATTACTTTTAATAAAAATGGTAACAATGAAAATGTCTGTGATAACAGGTACTTTCCCCTTCTACGGGATGAAATGAAAAAAAATAACAATGCCAAATGATAATTATATAATATACTGTTTCGGTCATGGAGTATTACTTGTATACTGCATTATATATATATATATATATATATATATATATATATATATATATATATATATGTATATATATATATATATATATATATATATATACATATATATATATGTATATATATATATATATATATATATATATATATATATATATATATGTATATATATATATATATATATATATATATATATATATATATATATATATATATATATATATATATATATATATATATATATATATATATGACAGAATGGCCCCCAGTCCTGTGCATAGCGGGGTGCTAAGAACCTCCCACTTTATAAATACTAAAGAAAAAATATGAATAGGTAATTGGAATGTTAGAACCATGAATCAGATTGGGAAGTTACAGCAATTGGAGAGTGAATTTATGAAATAAAAAATTAAATAGATTACATTCTTATTGAAAAACTCAATTTCCAAGCCAATGTCTGATTTTCTTTTTTTAATCTTTCACTAGACTGTAATACTAAAGACCCTGTATAGATCTCATATTTCCTAAATGCTTAAATGATTCTACCTCATTATTCCTTTCTCCTTCCAATGATATTTCATCTTCCATTGCATACTCAGCTCTTATCATCTCTGTCTTTCTTCTATTTATCTTCAGCTCAACATCGTGTGATATTTCATGCATTCTGGTAAGCAAGCGTGGCAAATCCTGTGGTGTTCTGCTAACAAGACAGCAACATCAGCATACTCTAAGTCTGCTTAATTCCTATCACCAATCTAGTCCAATCCTTCTCCACCATCTCTGGCTGTTCTATGCATTACAAAATCCATGAGGAGGATAAACAACATATGTGACGACAAATTCCCATGGACTACTCTGCGGTTCACTGGAAATTCATTTGATAAGATGCCATTAACATATACTTTGGCCTTGCTATGCTCATGAACAGAGTTAATCAAATTTACATATTTAAGAGGAATTCCATAATAATGCAGAACTTAACACAAAATTGGCCGGTGCACACTATCAAAGGCTTTTTCATAGTCCACAAATGCCATAAAAAGTAGACTTCTATATTCTACGCATTGCTGTACAACGTCTCAAAATGAAAATTTGCTCAGTGCAACTTCTACCTTTTCTAAATCCTGTCTGTTCATCTCACAGCTTTTCATCAATCTTTCTATCCAGTCTCTTTAGAATAAGAGTGTTATGCCTCTGTAATTATTGCAATCAGTCAGGTCTCTTTTTTTTTTCTTTTGCTATTTTCACTAACACTCCTAATTCCCAGTCATCAGATTTTGCCTCTCCATGCCACATTCTACAAAATAATCTTGTGAGTAGTCTGGGAGTCACATTGTAAGGACACCGCTCCCTCTGTCGTCCAGAAATTCAACAAATTGTCTATTTATTTAAATTCTGGAGTTGAAGTAGCATCAGCGGTTTTGGCTTTGCCATTAACGGACTTATTACGGCCGTGCTACCTTCTCTTTACTCCATTACCTTAGGCGTGAGCTTCAGCCTTTGGTTCTCCCACACCTCGGTGCATGCAAGGCAGTAGGATGACCTTAACCAACATATCAACTTCCCACCTCTTCGCCGACTCGTCGTCTGACCAAAATGCCGGAAGCAACACACCCATTGCGCCCAGCGGCCTCGCCTCCACGCCCAAAGTCAAACTGCCGCCCTTTTCTCAACACAACACCGCTTCCTGGTTCCTGAGAGCAGACGTACTCTCCCGAGTCGCTAGACTCAGCGACTCCTGCGCCAAGGCCGACATTGTTCTCACCTCCATCCCGGAAGAGGTATTTGACAAGATTTCCCCATGGCTCGACGCCCAGGCCGGCCAAGTTTCATACGACGACCTGAGAACGAAACTCATCGGTATCTACTCCCTCTCCGTTTCAGCAAGGGCACAGAAAGTCCTGGACCTCGCCGGCAAGCCCATGGGTGACACCTCTCCTGTCGAGGCGTGGGACGAGTTAACCGGCCTGCTTATGCTCCCCGAACAGACAGCAACGGCCAACGGCGTGAAATTAGCCTATCTCGCGAGATCTTCCTTCGATGCCTACCACAGGACGTAAGGGCCCAATTGACAGACGCCGACACGCTTCCGATGAACGAACTCCTGTCGAAGGCTCAGAAGCTCCACGAGGCCTCCAAAGCATCTCGCCTCGGAGCTTCATCAGTTGATGTTGGTGACGCTTGTCTCACTGTCCTTACAACATAATTTTCGGCCAGGATCATCTCGGCAGTTATTCCATAGTATCCGGAGGCTTTCTATCTCTTTATTTTTTTATAGGATAGCTTCGACTTCAAACACACTGAATTCATTCATGGGCACATCAAGGTCTTCATCAGCTTCAGGTATATCAATCAAATTATTCCCTTCATATAACCTACTCATAACCTCACTAAAGTGTTCCATCCAACGTTGTCTTTCTTCATTTTCTATTGCTATAGTAGAACCATCTCTCTTTTTGGTGGGTATATGAATGCAGACCTCCTCTACGGCAGCTTATTGCTCGACCTTGAACTGGACCTTTGACCTTAGCATGTATTAATTGGTGTGGATTTTCTTGTACTTAAATATGAACCAAGTTTAAAGTCTCTGTGACAAGGATGTACAAACTTATGGCTGATTACGCCATATGGACGTTTTGCTCGTCCGTGACCTTAACCTTTGACCTTCCAAAATTTAATAATTTCCAGCTCTTTACATAAGAATTTAAAATCCCTGCAAGTTCCAGTACTTTACGATTAAAATTGTGGCCGTATGGTTGATGACCGAAATTTGACCTTTTGCTTGACCTTGACCACTGACTCGATCTTGGCATGGATTTTCAAACACTCAATATGAACCAAGTTTGAAGTCTCTCTGACAACAATGTCCAAACTTATGGCTGATCACGTGAATTGGACATTTTGCTTGACCATAGCCTTGACCTTCCAAATTCTAATAATATCCAACTTTTTACATAACAGTTAATCCAGGTAAGTTTCACTACTCTGCGATTAAATTTCTGGCCAGGAAGATGTTCACTACCAAACACAAACAGGGGGTAAAGCATAACCTGCTTCCAACTTTGTTGCCAAACAAAATCCCTATCGAAGCAGAGGGATCTTAATATAATTGATGATAAGTATTTGTAGAATTAGATTATCTAATAGATGAAAATTCCCTTAAGTTCCCACCAGACATCCGAAAGACTGAAAATATTAAGGCTTTCAAGAGGAAACTGAAGACTTCCTTGTCCTCTAAATGCTACGATAGTGAGAATTTGACAATACACGAGCAATATAGTGTGAAATGCTGACTGCATTGAAATTTATATGGTAAAACGAATAATAAAGATCCTGTAGAGAGTAGGGTTCCCCTGCAGTATAGGAACAGAAAATCCGCTCTTAAAGTAACTTAAGTAGTTACATTATGTCTGCGTGCGTTCGTCATTACCAAAATACTTATCAACGCACACACTCAAGACACTTATCCACGACCTTCACTCGGTCACCGTCAACTTAACGGACTACAGTAATAATCGTGGATGATTATAGCATAAACATCAAGAGGAAGAGTTACTCAACGTATTATCAGTCTGTTATCTCGATAACACCTGATCACAGCAACTTTCAGAGTCGTCTTTACTCCTTGTCACCTAGCCAACGCGGTGCGTCTTGTCTGATACAGTAAGTCCTCTTTTATTTTTTTTTAATATTATTGCTAGCTAAGCTACAACCCTATTTGGAAAAGCAGGATGCTATGAACTCAAGGGCTCCAACAGGGAAAAATAACCCAGTGAGGAAAGGAAGTAACGAAATAAATAAACTATAAGAGAAGTAATAAACAATTCAAATATATTTTAAGAACAGTAACAACATTGAAATAAATTATTCATACATATACTTAAAAGACAAAAAAAAAAAAAAAAAAAAAAAAAAAAAAAAAAAAAAAAAAAACAAGAGAATGAGATAGAATAGTGTGCCCGAGAGTTAGCATATTATTATTATTATCATTATTCGAAAAGGTCATTCTCAAATTTACTTAGCTTAGTCTAAATGAAATATCATCATTACCAAGAGGCTGTCATTTATCATATCAGAGATAGAACAATAGTTTTGATAAAATTGCGACAGCAAATTTTACTAATAAAACGAGTATAACCATAAAATAAGATGAGAAACTATGTACCAAATGATTGATGGTACAGCCTACGACAATCCAAATGCAATGGAGGACCAGAATGATAATGAAACGAAAGTTGCAGTCCTATGTTAACAGAATGATCGGTAGTACTGACAGAAGATGTATTTGATGCAATTAGAGGGGTGTCATTCGCGGGGAACCGACAAAACCCCCATTCGACAAAACCCCCACCGACGAAACCCCCACTGACATAACCCCCACCCGACAAAACCCCCACATGACAAAATCCCCACCCGACAAAATCCCCATATGACAAAAACCCCACCCGACAAAAAATTTGCAAAGTACCTATTACCAATAAACTACTGCTTACAAAACATTTGCTATGTACCTATTACCAATAAACTACTGCTTACAGAAAACAGTTTTTATTACAAGGAAATTCTTTTCTGTATACATTGAAAGTACTGTATATGAACTTTTCTCTCTTAGTTATGTCTTGCTTTCCCATCATGGAAGTTATCCGCAATAATAAAGGTGAAGAGAAATTGTGTTATAATGGCTGTATATATACACAAAAAAGTCCACCAGTAAAACTACGAAGAGACGGGAATGTTCTAGTAGATCAGCATTGAACTGTAATGGAAAAATAACAACACATTTGGAAGTATCGGCCATCATTTCAAGCAAAGATCATAATCCTGAGCTAGAAGCAGCAAAATTGCATACAACCGTCTATCAACAGGACAAGTCAACCAGAGGAAATACTTGTCGGATTTTAGCGGATTCGTTAGAGAGTATGACACGAGGGAAGACTTGCCATGGGAAATTTAAATACTGCTAAAAGGTATGTTGAAAGAAAACGACAAGATGGATGACCTAAGGATCCAGAATAGTTGAGGGACTTGGAAATTTCAGGAGAGTGGACAAGGACTCGAGGAGAAAATCCTGCGCCTTTTCTTCTTAATGATAATGGTGCTGAATCCAGCAATCGAATAATTATATTTGCTACAAAAGACGCAATGCATCATTTAGCAAAGGCAGATGTTTGCTATATGGATGGTACCTTTTCGTCGGCACCTGCATTATTTGAACAGTTATTTGTTATTAGAGCCCCACTCGGTGACTCAGCAATAAGCTGTGTGTATGGTTTTCTTTCCGGCAAATCACAGGAAATCTTTCTTAATTTTAGTAATGGCACAAAAGAGATAGAAGAATTGCTTAATGGTGTAGCAAAAATATAAGAATATATAAATTCTTTTAATTTTTATCCCTGAACAAAAGGCTTTTAATGGTTTGTGTAATCTTATCTTTTTTAATAAACACTTTTGAAACTGTTAATTTTGATACCTTTTGTTTTTAGTAAAGCATTTAAAAATCAACTTTTGGTTGATACAGATACTAAATATGCATACTCAAAATAGTTTAAACTGCCATCATGCCGAAAATTTTCATATATAGGTAAACAAATAAAAACAATGACCGAATATAACTAAAATTTATCAAATCTAGGTTTTGTCTTGTGGGGTTTTGTCATGTAGGGATTTTGTCGGGTGGGGTTTTTGTCATGTGAGGGTTTTGTCGGGTGGGGGTTTTGTCGGGTGGGGGTTATGTCGGGTGGGGGTTTTGTCAGTGGGGGTTTCGTCGGTGGGGGTTTTGTCGGGTGGGGGTTTGGTCAGTGGGGGTTTCGTCGGTGGGGGTTTCGTCGGTGGGGGTTTTGTCGGGTGGGGGTTTTGTCAGTGGGGGTTTCGTCGGTGGGGGTTTCGTCGGTGGGGGTTTTGTCAGGCATTCGTCATTCGCAAAGGCTTATTTCAAGAACACGATTTTCGATTAATACTTTATTGAGTAACATTACAGCATTTGGACAATGTATGTGCATTTAAATATTGGCTGTGAAAAAGTATCTAATATCACTGAAACAAAAACATTATAAAAATAAAGACGGAATAATGGCACATATCTGCAGGTTCACACGCGCGCACACACACACACACACACACACACACACACACACATATATATATATATATATATATATATATATATATATATATATATATATATATATATATATATATATATACGAAACAGAAAGTGAAAATGACGAAAATGAAAATAAAACAGACTTATTATTTCCAAAATACCGTACAACAGAGAAGATAAAGTTAACCAAGGGGTCACAAACAAAACAGAGCGAGTGAATGAGCCGTTGCAAGGATGAATCCACCTAAAATATAACTACTGGACTGGATGTGACATCATTTATCAACACTTACAAGGTCACTATTATTGCACAAGTTAATTCTGGTTTCCGGTTATCGTATCATAATCCTGATAACAGAATTAATAATTTTCTAGTGACAAATAAACCACTTCACAAATAATCGTTCTGTTGTAAGTAATCGTTATCAAAACATAAATTATTAAAAATCATAAATCTAATTCTTTATTATAAATATGGTGGGCTAACATACATTTTCCGGCCTTTTTCAAGCCTTTTACTAACTTTTGAGGATATGACAGCGATGGTACACTTATCTAACTACATGCTTAAACATCAAATTGTTAACAGCCTGGTGTTGTGTTTGATACATTTGTCTTATTTAATCTCTAATTCGTCTAAAACTGTCATAGTTCCAGCTGACAACCCACAGGTAATGTAATTTTTGGTTTTTATTTGTCAGTATTTGTCTTCAGTTTCCATTGCTTGGAGTACTAAGGAGCCTTTGCATATCAACGGCCAGTTCCTCCAGCGAGTATATATATATATATATATATATATATATATATATATATATATATATATATATATATATGTATATATATATATATATATATATATATATATATATATATATATATATATAAATAGAGGTAATTTTTTATTGTATTACAGGGTGAGATTTCGAACAGAAAATATATGTTTTCCTATAGTAAATAACGTGATTTAACCGAATTTGATGTTCATTTAAATCGGAAACGAACAGATCAACCAATTCGGCTAACTTTAAGTTGCACGGTGTCACTTCTCTTACGAATGTACTGCGAACGATAATATTAGCAACGTTACCAATAATACACAGTGTTACCAACGTTGACGTATGGTACACAGAGTTACCAACGGCACGCTGACATTACTAACGATAGAAATGATAGATATTTCCATACGTATTTTAAATAATTTCTCCATATAAGTTTTACCTAATATATAAAAAGTACAAAAAAGGCACAGAACCTAACAAACCCACCTAACCTAGCCTAGTAGTATGACAGGTCACAAAATAACATTTGATCTACATCGGACGTTGGCAGCACTGGTTACTGTATTTTTTCATGACACAATCTTTGCAACGGCGCCTCCAAAGTTTATTCAGATATACTGTTTTGTATTTTCCTCCGGTTATCATAATTTCAAGAAGGTAATGAATAGAGAAGAAAAGGCTTGTTTTACGTTTATATATCGATTCCCCAGTATGTTTTCCCCACCCAAAACCCCGAGTTCCCACTGGGGGTCCCCCATTATCGGAGGATATAGATGTATATATATTTCGGAAACTATTCATTTGCGACGGGAACGAGTGTCATTTTCGAAGAGAGCGTAATTTTTTCTATAAGAAAAAGTAGTTGTTTTCCTAGGTTACATCGCCCTGTAATACACTACAATGAAACCTAAATGGTAATATGTATATGGGTATACATATATATATATATATATATATATATATATATATATATATATATATATATATATATATATATATATATACATATATTGCAAAGTTGATGTTAATGGAATCTTATTAAATGAATTTCCAGTGAACAGCATAGTACTCCAAGGGAATGTGTTGTCACCTATGTAGTTTATCCTCCTTATGGATTTTGTAATGCATAGAACCGTCAGAGATGGTGGAGAAGGATTGGACTGGATTGGTGATAGGAATTTAGCAGACCTAGAGTATGCTGGTGATCCTGACCTTGTTAGCAGAACACCACAGGATTTGCCACATTGCTTATTACTATTATTATTATCATTACTTGCTAAGCTACAACCCTAGTTGGAAAAGCAGGATGCTATAAGCTCAGGGGCTCCAACAGGAAAAATAGCTCAGTGAGGAAAGGGAACAAGTAAAAATTAAATATTTTGAGGAGAGCAACAATATTAAAATAAATATCTCTTTATAAAAAATATAAAAACTATAACAAAACAAGAGGAAGAGATATAAGATATAAGATAGAACAGTATGCCCGAGTGTACCCTCAAGCAAGAGAACTATAACCTAAGACAGTGGAAGACCATGGTACAGAGGCTTTAGCACTACCCAAGATTAGAGAACAATGGCTTGATTTTGGAGTGTCCTTCTCCTAGAAGTGCTGCTTACCATAACTAGAGTCTCTTCTACCCTTACAAAGTGGAAAGTGGCCACTGAACAATTACAGTGCAGTAAGAAGAATTGTTTGGTAATCTTAATGTTGTCAGGTGTATGAGGACAGAGGAGAATATGTAAAGAATAGGCCAGACTATTCAGTGTGTGAGTGTATAGGCAAAGGGAAAATGAACCGTAACCAGAGAGATGGATCCAATTTAGTACTATCTGGCCAGTCAAAAGACCCCATAACTCTCTAGTGGTAGTATCTCAACAGGTGGCTGGTGCCAGAATGCATGAAATATCACACGATGTTGGGCTGAAGATAAATAGAAGAAAGACAGAAATGATGAGAACGGAGTATGCAATGGAAGATGAAATACCAGTGGAAGGAGAAAGAATTAATGAGGTAGAATCATTTAAGTATTTAGGAACTATGATCTCCAATACAGGGTCTTTAGAATTAGAGTTTAGTGAAGATTAAAAAAAGCAAATCAGACAATGGCTAGGTTAAGTAAAATTTGGAAATCGTATCGTTTGAAATTACGTAAAAAAATCAGACTGTACATCAATTTAGTGAGATCGGTGTTACTTTATGGATATGAGTCATAGTATGACAATGAAACAATCTCCAATAGATTTAGTAGATATGAGAACAAAGCCCTCTGAAGGATATTTGGAGTTAAATGGCAGGACAGGATTAGAAATGAAACTATGAGAGATTACTTGAATGCCATATGTGGATGAGATCATGATAAGGGGTAGATGGAGATGGTCTGGGCATGCGCTTCGTACTCCCCAAGAGAGATTACTTCACCAAACGTTCAGCTGGGATCCACAAGCACTAGAAGAGTTGGAAGACCCAGGCCTACATGGCTGAGGACTATGAAGCACGAAGTAGATGATGAATGAAGTATAGAATTAAAAGCTCAAGATAGAGATGACTGACAAAATCTAACCAAGGCCCTTGCGTTAATAGGCGTAAGAAATTATGATGATACATATATGCATACATATATGCAATAACTGTTCATAGATACTGCTGTTTAAGTATTTTGTTAGGTTAAGATAAATGGTAGAATTGTGGTATAGCACAATTTCTCAAATGAAAAAAATAAGGAACATTCTTTTTGTATTATAGCTAATATAAACAAATCTCATAGAAGTATTTAGGTGAAAGCAGTATTTTTGAATTTTAAACATTTTTTGATTTTAGTAGTTGTGACTGAAGAACCATATTTTAAAAGGGAATCAAGCACAAGGTTATGATCTCACCTAAGGTTACCCACCTAATTTAACCAAGGATTCATGTTCCTTAATGGAAGGGGGTTGCAACGCTCCCCTGTGATCCCCCCTCCTGTGTTTACTTACCACCTATGCAAATATGAACCATTGCTCTTTATGTAGGGAGTATGTTTTCAGCACAAAGATGGATGGCAGTTTGTTCCTACGCATATACAAAACATTGCCCTTTAGGTAGGGAGTATGTTTTCAGAGTGAAGCTGGATTGCAGTTGAATCTCTTAATGAGCAGTTAAGCGACAGATGGAAACAAGGGTTAGGAGCCCCATCCCCTTACCTGTCAAAGTCTCTTGGCTTATGTTTTTGGCTGCATTGGGTATGGATGTGCTGATGTGCCCCGAAGCAAATTTTTAATTTTATTTTTCTTTCGAGATGTGAATTCTGGCCATTGATTGTTATACAGTATAGTGAAGCAAAGGACTCGATAGTAGGAGGATGGACTTTACTTCCAATTCTTTTTTTTTAAACCAGCTGTAGATCCCCTCTCGGGCTCTTGCTAGGGGTATGATTGTAATATAATCAGTAATATTGTATATGTTTACTTAAAATTCAGGTTAAAGGGCACAGTACTGTATAAAGCTGCGTGTACTAGTTCAATTAGTGCATGCACTCAATTTTCTCATACTAAATTTTGTTTCTTTATCCCCTTCAGATGTCACATACCCTGTTCGGCTTTCTTTTAAGTCAACATTCAGAAAATTTTAAAGCTCTGCTTCATTGATACAATATTCCTTTTTAAATATTAAACTTAGCCGGGGAATATATATATAGCTTACGTCTCCGACGGTCGACAGATTCCAAAAACTCGCGAGCGATCGTCATGATGGTTGTCGGGTGTGCCTACCAGCGCCGATTATCTGCCAGATACCGCATATACTTCTCCAGGAGTTCAGTTCTTCTCTGTCGGTGGTAGTGACAGCATTGGTTCCGCTCGCACTTAACCTCAAGTTTCTACTGATTGGTGAAGTACTTGTTCATGGTTTTATTGCTTTCGCTGTGTTGGTTATCTTCGATAAAACTCTTGAATTACTTTTTTGATTATTGTTGCCGAACTTGGCTTTCTTTTTGGACTTTCTTTGAAATTTTCACAATGGCTGACCCTTCTCCGGTCTATCGTAAATGTGCGAAAGACTGTAATAAACGTCTTCCTAAAGCTTCCATCGATCCTCATTCTATTTGTGTTACAGTAATTGCCGAGGTAAATCTTGTCAATTAGGGGATCGATGTGAGGAATGTATTGTTTTGTCTGAATTCGAGTGGTTGGAGTATGATAAATATACTCGGAAACTCGAAAGAGATAGGGTTAGAAGAAGCTCTTCTAGATCTCAAGAATTTTCCTCTTCCCATGCCCCTGAATCTAATCCTCCTCCTGTAGTGGTAGTTTCAGAACCCCCTATTGGCACTAATGAACCTTCTATGCGTGATATGTTAATGGCCATTCAAGCGTTGGGTGAGAATGTCGAATTGTTGGCCTCGGACAGGAATCAACTTATGTCCGACGTTAAGATTTTAAAGGGTCAAAGTGATAAAGTGAAAAGTGCAACAAATGTGTTTAGTGTTTTGCTGGAGGATTCGTCTGTTCATGCTTGTCCCTTGCCTAGTCCGAGACCTCTTTCAGGCTCCCCTACCCCTGGGAGAAGGAATGTCGTAGGACCTAAGGGAGTGAGAGGTGTAAACCAACGAACAGACGTTCCCTCAAAGGTATCAGACGTTGCTCTTCAAGCACGTCCTTACCATAAGACAGGAGAGACGAAGTTCTCCTCGTCTTCCGATGATTCGTCTCTTAAAAAACCTTGGCGTAAGGTTTCGAGACCGTTGAAGCGCAAGTCAGTCCCTTCAGGACAGGTCCAGCTTCCTGGCTGTAGTCATTGGGACAGCACCGACCGTATTCGGTCATCGGACGATTATTCTCCTGTTAAGCGCAAACGTGACGTTGAGTTCGAGGGTCCCGTTCAGTGCGATGACTTGCATGCGCAGACGTTACCGACGTCTCGATCTGTTTCGAGTTATGTTGACCCTAAGTTAAGTGTCTTACAAGACATGCAGTTAAACCTTTCCTCCTTAATGGAAGTTTACGATCATGTTCCGGTTCGTAAGGAACCTTTGCTTGCAGTTCGTCACAGTACCGGCAAGCGTGATTCAGGTCTTCAACCTCCTAAGCGAGATTTGTCTTGTCGTTCTGACGTTATCCCTAATGTCAGCTTTGCGGTTAAACATGATTCAGATCGTGTTTCTCGTCAGTCGCGTCAGTCACGAAACGTTGAACTTCAGTTTCCGCAGTCACAACGTGACGTTGAGCTGCAGTCGCCGCAGTCCCGACGTGACGTTCATCGGCCGACTCCGTTGTCCCAACGTGACGTCGACCGTCAGTCGCCGCAGTCTCGTTTTGACTCTCAACATCAGTCTCCTCTGTCCCTTCGTGGCATAGACCATCAGTCTTTGCAGTCTCGACGTGACGTCGTCCCCTCGACTTTTGCTGCGACTCCTTTGCAAGTTGATGTAGCCTGTCAGGCTTTGCCGCCTCGCCATGCTGAGTTTTCTCCGTGTCGCAAGACTTTACCTTTGTCAGATGATGTTCCTTCTGATGAAGAAGCTGATGATCCCCTTTCAGCTAATGTTCCTTTGGGGATTCAATTAGTTGGGGAGGAGCTTAGGGTTGTCCAGCAATCCCTTGACTTTAAAAAGATTATGCTTATCTTTAGGGATGTTTTTCCCGATCATTTTGTTACTGCGGCTCCACGTTCGCCTCCGTCTGAATTTACTTTAGGCATGACTTCATCGACTCCGTCGTTTACGAAGTTGGTTCTCTCTCGCTCTTCTAAGAGAGCCATGCGTTTGTTGGGAGACTGGTTAGTGACCAGAAGAAGTTTAGGAAAGTCTTCCTTTGCCTTTCCCCCTTTTAAATTGGCCTGTCGTGCGAGCGTCTGGTATGACACAGGAGAAGTTCTCGGCTTGGGAGTTCCTGCCTCTGCCCAGGGAGACTTCTCAAGCCTTGTAGACTCTCTTCGTCGTCTAGCCATGAGACGCTCGAAGATTTGCTGGTCTTCCACAGAGCTGGATCATCTCCTTAAAGGAATTTTCCGTGCCTTCGAGGTTTTTAATTTTTTGGATTGGTCCCTGGGAGCCTTAAGGAAGAAGGTCTCTTCATCGGACAATGATGTTACTATTCAAATAATGTCTTGCATGGACAAGGCCATAAGGGATGGCTCTAATGAACTGGCGGCTACGTTCACAGCAGGAGTTCTTAAGAAAAGAGAAGCCCTGTGTTCTTTTCTTTCTGTAGGGGTTACTCCCTGTCAGAAGTCAGAACTTCTTTTTGCTCCCTTATCTTCTACTCTGTTCCCTCAACATCTTATTAAAGATATCGCGGCATCTCTTGCTCTGAAGGACACGCTCGATTTGGTGGCCAAGACTCCGCGCAAGGTTTTGCCTTCTTCTCATGCCAACAAACCCAAGTTTGACACGCCAGCAGCAAGGTTTATTCCGCCTTTTCGTGGCAGAGCCCCCAGTAGGAGAAATTCTCGTTCCGATAGAAAACGAGGTAAGAAGAGAGGATCCAGATCCTCACGTGGCAGAGTCTGACTGCCCACGGCTTCAGACAGTGGTAGGGGCCAGATTGACGAACTTCTGGCAGGCCTGGTAGAAGAGGGGTGCAGACCGGGAGTCTGTTTTGTTGCTGAAGGAGGGTTACAAAATTCCTTTTGTACGAAGACCTCCGCTAGTGAAATTTCCGATAGACCTCTCTCCCAGGTATCGAGAGGAGACAAAGAGACAGGCGTTGCATCATCAAGTTTCTCTGTTGTTGGAAAAGGGGGCGGTGGTGGAAGTCTCGGACCTTCAATCCCCAGGTTTTTACAACCGTCTCTTCCTGGTTCCGAAGAACACAGGAGGTTGGAGGCCAGTGCTAGATGTAAGTGCTCTCAACATGTTTGTTGTAAAAACAAAATTCACGATGGAGACCACCAAATCTGTTTTAGCAGCGGTAAGAGAGGGCGACTGGATGGTCTCTCTCGACCTGCAGGGTGAATACTTCCACATTCCGATTCATCCGAACTCTCAGCATTATCTGAGGTTTGTGTACAGGAAGGTGGTGTATCAATTCCGAGCACTGTGCTTTGGCCTCAGCCCTGCTCCTCTTGTTTTTACAAGGCTCATGCGAAATGTAGCGAAGTTTCTACATTTGTCAGGGATCAGAGCTTCCCTTTATTTGGACGACTGGTTACTCAGTGCGTCGTCCCTTCATCGCTGTCTGGAGGACCTCAAATGGACTTTGGACCTGACCAAAGAGTTAGGTCTCCTAGTGAACATGGAGAAGTCGCAACTGACTCCATCCCAGACTATTCTTTATTTGGGGATGGAGATACGGAGTCGAGTTTTTCGGGCTTTTCCGTCTACCACAAGGATCGAGCAAGCTCTGCTCAAAGTCCGTCACTTGCGAGAGAAAAGCAGTTGCTCTGTGAGAGTTTGGATGAGCCTCCTAGGGACTCTTTCGTCGCTGGAGCAGTTTATCTCTCAAGGGAGACTCAACCTTCGCCCTCTCCAGTTTCACCTAAACCACCATTGGAACAAGGAGAAGGGCTTAGAGACGATCTCAATTCCAATCTCCGATCCAGTCAAGACCTGTCTAGCTTGGTGGGACAGCAACATCAGACTTCGGGAAGGTCTTTCTCTTGCGATCAAGAACCCAAACCATGTGTTGTTTTCAGACGCATCGGATTTGGGTTGGGGAGCGACACTGGACAATCTGGAATGCTCGGGTCTTTGGTCCGCAGACCAAAAGAGTCTTCACATAAACTGCAAAGAGCTTTTAGCAGTCCATCTAGCGTTAAGGAGTTTCGAGAGTCTGGTTCGAAACAAAGTAGTGGAGGTGAATGCAGACAATACCACGGCCTTGGCATAGGCTACATCTCGAAGCAAGGAGGCACTCACTCCCACTCCCTTTTCGTCACCGCAAGGGACCTTCTCACTTGGTCAAAAGCTCGAAACATCTCTCTTTTGACAAGATTCGTGCAAGGGGAGATGAATGTCTTAGCGGACTGTCTCAGCCGAAGAGGACAGGTGATTCCCATGGAGTGGACGCTGCACAAGGATGTGTGCGAGAGACTATGGATGACATGGGGTCAACCCACCATAGATCTCTTTGCGACCTCTCTGACAAAGAGGCTCCCGACTTATTGCTCTCCTGTTCCAGATCCAGAGGCGGCCCACATAGACGCTTTCCTACTGGACTGGTCTCACCTAGACATCTATTCCTTCCCACCGTTCAAGATCCTGTGCTTCAGAAGTTCGCCTCTCACGAAGGGACCAGGTTGACGTTGGTTGCTCCCCTCTGGCCCGCGAGAGAATGGTTCACAGAGGTACTTCTATGGCTAGTAGACATTCCAAGAAGTCTACTGTTACGGATGGATCTCCTGCGTCAGCCTCACGTAAAGAGATTTCATCAAAGCCTCCCCGCGCTTCGTCTAACTGCCTTCAGACTATCGAAAGACTCTCTAGAGCTCGAGGGTTTTCGAAGGAGGCAGCTAGAGCGATCGTGAGGGCTAGAAGATCCTCTACCATCAGGATTTATCAATCTAAATGGGAGTTATTTAGAGACTGATGCAAGTCCTCCTCTATTTCCTCTTCCTGTACCTCTGTAGCGCAGATTGCAGATTTTCTGCTTTATCTGAGAAATGGTTGCTCCCTTTCTGCATCTACCATTAAAGGCTACAGAAGCATGTTAGCTTCTGTTTTTAGGCATAGAAATTTGGATCTGTCTAATAACAAAGATCTTCAAGACCTTCTTAAGTCTTTCGAGACTTCCAAGGAGCGTCATATTTCTACTCCTGCTTGGAACTTGGACGTGGTCCTGCAGTTCCTTATGTCAGACAGGTTTGAACCGTTGAATTCAGCCTCCCTGAAGGATCTTACCCTCAAGACTCTTTTCTTAGTGAGCTTGGCTTCTGCGAAAAGAGTTAATGAGATACATGCTTTTAGCAAGAATATCGGCTTCTCCGCTAATAAAGCAGTATGCTCGCTTCAGCTTGATTTTTTGGCCAAAAATGAACTTCCGTCTCGTCCATGGCCTAAATCGTTTGAACTTCCCAGTCTATCTGAGATTGTTGGGAATGAAGTTGAAAGAGTTCTGTGCCCAGTTAGAGCTCTTAAATTTTATTTAACTAGAACCAAACCGCTGCGAGGTAATTCAGAGGCTTTATGGTGCTCGGTTTAAAAGCCCTCTTTGCCTATGTCGAAGAATGCTTTATCTTATTTTATTAGACTGTTGATTAGAGAGGCACACTCTCATTCAAGTGAGAAGGATCTAAATTTGCTTAAAGTTAAGGCTCATGAAGTTAGAGCGGTAGCAACTTCAGTAGCGTTCAAACAAAATAGATCCCTTAGAAGCATTATGGACGCGACCTTTTGGAGGAGCAAGTCGGTGTTCGCTTCATATTACTTGAAAGATGTCCAGACTCTTTATGAGGACTGCTACACGTTGGGACCATTCGTAGCAGCGAGTGCAGTAGTGGGTGAAGGTTCTACCACTACATTCCCTTAATCCCAATATCCTTTTATCTTCTCTTGAAATTTTTAATCTTATTTTGGGTTGTATGTGGAGACTAAGAAGTCTTCCGCAATCTTTTGATTTGGCGGGTGGTCAAAATATTGTTTCTTGAGAGCGGCCAGATTAAGGGTATTGATGAGGTCCTGTTGTAGGGGTGTTCAACCTGATTATAACAGCTCCTGGGAGTCTTTCAGCATCCTGAGAGGATCGCTGGGCTTCGTAAGAATAGCGGACTAATGAGGAAGAGTAATCATCAGAGTCAGCTTCCTTATCAGGTACCTATACTTAAGTTTGTTTTTTGAATATTTGTCAAAAACTCTTGAGCATATATGCCTTTATTGTTTTAATACTGGTCTCTACCTTCCACCATGGGTGTGAATCAGCTATACAGGGTATATATATATTCACCGGCTAAGTTTAATATTTAAAAATGATATTTTCAATTTAAAATAAACTTTTGAATATACTTACCCGGTGAATATATATAATCAAAGGCCCTCCCTTCCTCCCCGATAGAGACCCTACGGACTGAGAAGAACTGAATTGGTTGAGAAGTATATGCGGTATCTGGCCGATAGTCGGCGCTGGTGGGCACACCCGGCAACCATCATGGCGATCGCTCGCGAGTTTTTAGAATCTGTCGACCGTCGGAGACGTAAGCTATACTGTATATATATTCACCGGGTAAGTATATTCAAAAATTTATTTTAAATTGAAAATATCATTTTTCCCAGGTTTTGATTTTTCAATTTTCATTTTATGTTTTGTCCTGTTGATGTCATTCCATTTCCAAACTTTTATGATTTCATTCCAAGTTTAATCTTTCCTTGTTACCTAGCTGTTCACTCCCGCCCTCTTTTTGTGAACAATTATTCACTATGCTTCACATGTATTTAATTGCTCTTGGTATATCTTTAGTCTTTCACCATTTGTTCCGTAACTGAAGTACAAACCACGCTATTTACATGGGGTAATTACTTCGGCGTAGCTGAATGACGAGTCATAAGAATTTTAACGAGGGTTTACTACCCCTCTGCTAGTTAGCGGGGGGGTAGGGAGCGGTAGCTTGCTACCCCTCCCCCTCACACACACCGGTGAAAGGCTCACTTTACTTTTGGCTCGGATGGCGATCGGTTGTCTCTGCTCCCATCCTTACTTGACGGCCATTATTGTTTTGTCTTTTTAACTTACCTTTTCTTATACTTAATATATTTAAACATTATTGATGTTTATATATATTTTTGTGTATAGAAAATAGTAAGTTTCCTTTGCTTTCGGTGTTGTGGGGTGTGTGTTGTGTACGTCTACGAGAGTGATCGCCGGCTTAGCCAGGCCACCACGATTCTCTTCTTGGTCACGGCCGTTCACTCCTAGGCCACCATGGTTGCCTTCATGGTGTACGGCCCCTCTCTCGAGGTCGTTCACCTCTTACTCCATACTACGCCTACGATAGCTTCTCAGGCCGAGTCGCTATTTAGTTTTATTTGTCTCAATTATTTTTATGAATATAATTGTATTTTTAACTTTTCAGCTCGGGGAACACGTCCCTTCGGGGGTATGTGATCCTTGGAACATTCAAAGTCAGTTGCATAATTATAATGTTATAATTTCTGTTTTTAAATATTAAACTTAGCCGGTGAATATATAATAGCTGACGTCTCGGACGGCTCGACAGAAACACAAAAACTCGCGAGCGATCGCCAATCGACAAGTTGATTCCGCTCGCTGTTGACCTGGAGTTTTCGTCATTTTTGGTGAAGTACTTCTTTTTGGTTGTTTTGAGCTTTCGCTGTGACAGGTGTTTTTCTCTTCAATTAAAACTCTTGAACCCTTTTTTGGCTAGTGTTTATTGTTGATGACTTTGGATTTGTTTTGGATTTTCTTTGACTGTTCAATATGGCTGACCCTTCTCCTATCCCTGGACCTAAATTTCGCAAATGTAATGCTAGGGATTGTAATAAACGTCTTCCCAAGGCCTCTCTCGACCCACATACCGTGTGTTCTAATTTCCGGGGTAAAACCTGCCAATTAGGAGATCGGTGTGATGAGTGCGTGGTCTTGTCGGAATTCGACTGGCTTGAATTTGATAAATATTCTCGTAAGCTGGAGAGAGATAGGGTGAGGAGAAGCTCCTCTAGGTCGTTGGAATTTTCCTCCTCCCATGCCCCTGAACCTAATCCTTCCCCTGTAGTAGTTGTTCCTGAACCCTCTACTAGCACTCATGAACCGTCCATGCGGGATATGTTGCTTGCCATTCAAGCTTTAGGCGAGAGAGTTGAGTCCTTAGCATCGGACCGTAATCAACTCATGTCAGATGTGAATTTATTGAAGTGTCAGAGTGCCAAATCAGAAAATCGGGGTGATAAAGGGATAAGTGCGCAAAGTGTTTTTAGTGTTGTGACCGAGGGTTCGTCTGTTCGTGCTTGTCGTTCCCCTAGTCCGAGACCTCTTTCAGGCTCCCCTGCACCAGGGAGAAGTAATGTCGTAGGACTTAAGGGGACGAGAGGCTTTAACCAACGTACAGACGTTCCCTCTTTGGTATCGGGCGTGTCTCGTCAAGATCGCTCCTACCATAAGACGAGCGAGGCTGTTTTCTCCTCGTCATCCGAAGGCTTCTCGCAAAAGAAACCTTGGCGCAAGGTTTCTAGACCCTTGAAGCGGAAGTCAGTCCCCTCAGGACAGGTTCAGCGTCCTGGCTGTAGCCATTGGGACAGCTCTGACCCTTTGCAGTCGTCGGAAGACTGTTCGCCTATTAAACGTAAGCGTAACACGGGCTCCGAGAGTCTCAGTAAAGGCAATGTTTTGCCGACACAGACGTTACCATCGTCTCGGCCCGTCCCGACTCCCGTTGATCCTAAATGGGTTGTCCTGCAGGATATGCAGACTAAGCTTGCCTCCCTTATGGAGGAGTATACCGTTGAGCAGGTTCACGATGATCCTCGCCGTTACGCTGATCGAGACTCTGGCCGTCAGCCGCCCAAACGAGCTTTTACTCGTCCTTTTGACGTTATGAAACGTGATGTCGGTAGTTTGTCACGTCAGTCACGTGACTTGGATCCTCACTCGCTGCAGTCCCGTGTTGACTTTCAGCCGCTGCCGCAGCCTCGTGTTGACGTTCAGCCGCTGCCGCAGTCTCGTGTTGACGTTCAGGACGTTCGCCAACCAGCTCAGTTGCCTCGTTTTGACGTTGAGCGTCAAGCACCGCAGTCAAGGGTTGTTTTGACTGCTCAGTCTAGGCAGTCAAGGCAGTCTCGACGTGACGTCGAGCGTCCATCAACTCCTGTTGTTGTTGCTGGTCAGTCCTTTCAGCAGCGGCATGACGTTGCTTCCTCGACTGCTACTGCTGCTCCTTTGCTTGTGGACTTTGCCTGTCAAGCATTGCCACCGCGGCAGGTCTCTCCTTTTCATGAGACTCGACAATTGTCGGACGAGGTTCCTTCAGATGAGGATGTTGCTGATCCTCCGCCTACTGATATTCCTTTGGGCGTTTTATCAGACGGAGAAGAGCCTAAAGCTGCTCAACCCTCTATGGACTTTAAGAAAATCATGATGATTTTTAAGGATCTTTTCCCAGACCATTTTGTAACTTCTGCTCCTCGTTCGCCTCCGTCAGAGTTTGCGCTAGGCCTAGCTGCTTCGAAGCCTTCTTTTACTAAGCTAGTGCTCTCTCGCTCTTCTAAGAGGGCTTTACGTTTGCTAGGTGACTGGTTGATTACCAGGAGGAGTTTGGGGAAGACGGCCTTTGCTTTCCCTCCTTTTAAACTAGCTTCTAGAGCGAGCGTCTGGTATGACACGGGAGAAGTTCTCGGCTTGGGAGTCCCTGCCTCTGCCCAGGGAGACTTCTCAAGCCTCGTAGACTCTCCCCGTCGCCTGGCCATGAGACGCTCTAAAGTTTGTTGGTCCTCCTCGGACCTTGACCATCTCCTTAAAGGGGTTTACAGGGCCTTCGAAGTTTTTAACTTCTTAGATTGGTCTCTAGGAGCATTAAGCAGGAAGATCTCGTCGGCCGACCAGGATGTTTCCGTGCTTATTATGTCTTGCATGGACAAAGCCATCCGTGATGGCTCCAATGAGCTCGCCGCTACCTTTACGGCTGGAGTCCTGAAGAAGAGGTAGACTCTTTGCTCGTTCCTTTCGGCAGGAGTGACTCCCTGTCAAAGGTCGGAGCTTCTCTTTGCCCCCTTATCATCTGCCTTGTTTCCTCAACAGTTGATCAAGGACATTGCGGCTTCGCTGGTGCAGAAGGATACACACGACCTGATGGCGACTTCTGCTCGCAAGGGTGCTCCTTCATCGTCTTATGTCGTAAGGCCCAAGATCGATACCCCAGCGACTAGGTTTATCCCGCCCTTTCGTGGCAGAGCCCCCAGCAGGGGAGGCGCTCGTGCCGACGGTAAAAGAGGCAAGAGGAGAGGATCCAAGTCCTCCCGTGGCAGAGTCTGACTGCCCACGTCCTCAGACAGCGGTAGGGGCCAGACTGAACAGCTTCTGGCAGGCCTGGGAGAAGAGGGGTGCAGACCAAGAGTCTGTGTTGTTGCTCAAGGAGGGGTACAAAATACCTTTTGTACGCAGACCTCCTCTAGTAACAGTTCCTTTAGACCTCTCTCCCAGGTATCGAGAGGAGTCAAGGAGACAAGCTCTACATCAGCAGGTTTCTCTGTTGCTAGAGAAGGGAGCGGTGGTGAAAGTCTCGGACCTTCAATCACCGGGATTTTACAACCGTCTCTTCCTAGTCCCAAAGCATGCGGGAGGTTGGAGGCCAGTGCTGGACGTCAGTGCGCTCAACGTTTTTGTTGTAAAAACAAAATTTACGATGGAGACCACGAAGTCCGTCCTAGCAGCGGTCAGAGAGGGAGACTGGATGGTCTCTCTCGACCTGCAGGATGCGTACTTCCACATTCCTATACACCCAGATTCTCAACCGTATCTGAGGTTTGTTTACAGGAATGTGGTGTACCAGTTCCGAGCACTGTGCTTCGGCCTCAGCCCTGCTTCTCTCGTGTTTACAAGGCTCATGAGGAATGTGTCAAAATTCCTTCATTTATCGGGAATTCGAGCCTCCCTGTACCTGGACGACTGGCTTCTCAGAGCATCGTCCCGTCATCGCTGTCTGCAGGACCTTCAATGGACGTTGGGTCTGGCAAAGGAGTTGGGACTGTTGGTGAACTTAGAAAAGTCTCAACTGAATCCCTCCCAGACGATTCTCTATTTGGGGATGGAGATTCGCAGTCTAGTTTTTCGGGCTTTTCCGTCTGCCACCAGGATAGAGCAAGCCCTGCTCAAAGTCCGCCTCATGCTGAAAAAAGATCGTTGCTCAGTGAGAAGTTGGTGAGCCTCTTAGGGACTCTGTCATCCCTGGAGCAATTTATCTCACTAGGGAGACTTCACCTTCGCCCTCTCCAGTTCCATCTAGACTTCCATTGGAACAAGAGCAAGACTTTGGAAGCTGTGTCAATCCCGATCTCCGAGCCAGTAAAAACGTGCCTGAACTGGTGGGACAGCAACATAAGTCTGCGAGAGGGTCTGTCCCTGGCGGTCAAGAACCCAAACCACGTGTTGTTCTCAGACGCGTCGGATTTGGGTTGGGGAGCGACTCTGGACGGTCTGGAATGTTCGGGTCTTTGGACGTCGGATCAGAGGAGCATGCACATCAACTGCAAGGAGCTGTTGGCGGTTCACTTGGCCTTGACGAGTTTCGAGAGCATTCTTCGAAACAAAGTGGTAGAAGTCAATTCGGACAACACCACAGCCTTGGCGTACATCTCCAAGCAAGGAGGCACTCACTCCCACACACTGTTCGTCATCGCAAGGGACCTCCTCATCTGGTCAAAAAATCGAGGCATCTCCCTGTTGACAAGATTCATCCAGGGGGACTTGAACGTCTTGGCGGACTGTCTCAGTCGGAGAGGTCAGGTGATCCCCACAGAATGGACCCTCCACAAGGACGTGTGCAAGAGTCTTTGGGTGACTTGGGGTCAACCCACCATAGACCTCTTTGCCACCTCGTTGACCAAAAGGCTCCCGACCTATTGCTCTCCAGTCCCAGATCCAGAGGCGGCCCACATAGATGCGTTTCTACTGGACTGGTCTTACCTGGACGCGTACGCATTCCCGCCGTTCAAGATCATCAACAAGGTACTGCAGAAGTTCGCCTCTCACGAAGGGACAAGGTTGACGTTGGTTGCTCCCCTCTGGCCCGCGAGAGAGTGGTTTACAGAGGTACAGTGATACCTCGGTACTCGACCATAATCCGTTCGAGATCCGTGTTCGACCTCCGATTTGTTCGAGTACCGAATTTTTTTTCCCCATAAGAAATAATGGTATATATTCTATTCCGTTCCCAAGCACTCGAACAGGCCCAAAATATTAATAAAACGTGTACCTAAACAACAATAATTATCTAAATGTGTATGAAATTGGTCAGAAAATCCTATAAAACAATTTTAAACCATTTACTGTACTAAAATAAAACAATTTTAAACCATTTTCTGTACTGTAGTGAACATACCTTTGAGCAGCGGTTCGATGGCATACAGGGATGGATGTGGAGAGGATGGAAGGGGGAGGTTACTGCTTGGAAGGAGAGTCCCCTTCCATGATGTGGCGGGGTAGTTCTCCTTCAGGAGTTGTTTCTCTCTCCAATGAAAGGGTGGGCAGATCTATTTCAGGGGTTTCTTCTCTTCTTTGTCTCTTCTTTGGAGGAGAAACAGGCTTTGATGTAGCAGCTTTCTTTTCTTTTGTGAAAAACTGGTCTATTGTTAATTGTTTCTTCCTCCTCTGCAGTATTCTTCGAAAATGATACATGACACTATCATTAAACATATGCACTGCCCGGTTTGCTACTGCAATTTCTGGGTGGTATTTTTCAGCAAAAGCCTGCACATCTGCCCACTTGGAACAAATTTCATTGATGAGAGAACTTGGAACATCCTCCCTTACCTCATCCTCTTCTGAAGATTCCTGCTCCACAATCAGATCCTGCTGCTGTTGTTGTTGCAGGTGCAACAATTCCTCCACAGTCAACTCGGTAGAATGGCTTTCTACAAGCTCATCAATATCATCCTTGTCGACCTCAAGCCCCAAACTCCTGCCCATGACAACAATTTCCTCAACGACATCAGTGTCATCAGAAATTACAGGGGTAGCAGTGCTTGGACCCGCCTCTGGTTGGAAACCTTCAAACTCCCTCTCTGTGACACATGATGGCCACAGCTTACGCCAGGCAGAGTTCAATGTCCTATAGGTCACACCTCGCCAAGCTTGGTCAATCATGTTAACAGAGTTGAGGATGCTGAAGTGTTCCTTCCAGAATTCCTTTAGGGTCAACTTCGTGTCACTGGTCACTTCAAAACACTTTCTGAAAAGGGCCTTGGTATAGAGTTTTTTGAAGTTTGAAATGACCTGTTGGTCCATGGGCTGGAGTATGGGAGTAGTATTGGGGGGCAAGAATTTGATTTTGATAAAGCTGTATTCTTCTTTCAAGTCATCCTCGAGACCTGGAGGATGTGCAGGAGCATTGTCCATAACCAGAAGACATTTCATTGGCAAGCTCTTTTCAATGAGGTAAGCCTTAACCTGGGGGGCAAACACTTCGTTTATCCACTCAGTAAAGAATTGTCTTGTGACCCAAGATTTAGTGTTCGAGCGCCACATAACTGGTAGTGCACTTTTACAAATATTATTTCGTTTGAACACCCGGGGGTTGTCCGAGTGGTACACTAACAAGGGTTTGATCTTGCAATCGCCACTTGCATTTGCACACAGCAACAATGTTAGCCTATCTTTCATTGGCTTGTGACCTGGCATCTTCGTCTCGTCCTTGGTAATGTACGTATTGGCTGGCATTTTCTTCCAAAATAACCCAGTCTCATCACAATTAAAGACTTGTTGTGCGATCAAATTTTGTTCATTTATGTACCGATCGAATTCCCCCACGTATTTATCGGCTGCAATTTGATCCGAACTAGCTGCCTCCCCATGCCTAGTAACACGATGAATACCTGTTCTATTACGAAACTTTTCAAACCAACCCCTGCTCGCTTTAAATGTAAATGAATCACTTTCACTGGTACTCGGACTTTTCTTCACTAATTCTTCATAGATATGCAACGCTTTTTCACAAATGAACGCTTCACTAACACTTTCCCCGGCCAACTGTTTTTCTTTAATAAATATTAAAAGCAACTTTTCCATCTCCTCAATCACTTGTGGCCTTTGCTTAGTTACCGCCGTAACTCCCGTTGCAACATTCGCCTTCTTAATCATTTCTTTATGCTTTAAAAACGTAGAAATGGTCGACTTCGCCATTCCGTATTCTACCGCTAAATCGGACACTCGTACACCATTCTCATATTTCGCTATAATTTCCTTCTTCAACTCGATCGTTGTTCGCACTGTTTTCCTCTTCTCCTTCCCCTTAACACTCATTACTTTCTTGGGACTCATTATGAAAGCTAAAAAAGCAATTAAAAGCACTGAAAATCACTAAATCACAACGAATGCTGATCGCGCGTTGTCTGAGTGACGCTCTCGAGAGAACTGATGCTTCCCGAACAAGCGAGAGTGGCCGAGATGGCGCGATCATCACAAAGCCCATGCGGTCGTCACGTGTTCGGCTGGTCGAGTACCGAATTTTTGGTCGAGCACCGCAGCAAAAATTTCTCGAAAATTTTGGTCGAACTCCGAATTGTTCGAGTATAGAGTCGTTCGACTACCGAGGTATCACTGTACTTCAATGGCTGGTAGACGTTCCAAGGAGTCTTCCTTTAAGGATGGATCTCTTACGGCAGCCCCACGTAAGGAGTCTTCATCAAAGCCTCCCCGCGCTTCGTCTGACTGCCTTCAGACTATCGAAAGACTCTCAAGAGCTCGAGGTTTTTCGAAGGAGGCAGCCAGAGCGATTGCGAGAGCTAGGAGAGCTTCTACCATCAAGGTCTACCAGTTGAAGTGGGAAGTCTTTAGAGACTGGTGCAAGTCATCATCCACTTCCTCTTCCAGTACCTCTGTAGCCCAAATTGCAGACTTTCTCCTGCATCTGAGAAAGGTTCGCTCCCTCTCTGCTCCCACTATTAAGGGCTACAGGAGCATGTTGGCGTCTGTGTTCAGACATAGAGGCTTAGATCTGTCCAATAATAAAGATCTCCAAGATCTCCTTAAGTCCTTCGAGACCTCTAAGGAGCGTCGTATGGCAACTCCTGGATGGAACTTAGACGTGGTCCTAAGGTTCCTAATGTCCGACAGGTTTGAGCCATTACATTCAGCCTCCCTGAAGGATCTCACCCTCAAGACGCTTTTCTTAGTGTGCTTGGCTTCGGCTAAAAGGGTCAGTGAGATCCATGCCTTTAGTAAAAACATCGGCTTTTCTACAGATAAAGCCACATGTTCGCTTCAGCTTGGTTTCTTGGCCAAAAATGAACTGCCTTCTCGTCCTTGGCCTAAGTCTTTTGATATACCTTGCCTATCAGAGATCGTAGGCAACGAGCTTGAAAGAGTACTGTGCCCAGTTAGAGCTCTTAAGTTTTATTTAGCTCGTACCAGATCCTTACGAGGTGAATCTGAGGCCTTATGGTGCTCAGTTAAGAAGCCCTCATTGCCTATGTCAAAAAATGCTTTATCGTATTTTATTAGATTTTTAATCCGAGAGGCTCATTCTCACCTAAGTGAAAAAGATCGTTGTTTACTTAAGGTCAAGACGCACGAAGTAAGAGCAATAGCAACTTCCGTGGCCTTTAAGCAAAACAGATCTCTGCGAAGTATTATGGACGCGACCTTTTGGAGGAGCAAGTCGGTGTTCGCTTCATTTTACTTAAAAGACGTCCAGACTCTTTATGAGGACTGCTACACACTGGGTCCATTCGTTGCAGCGAGTGCAGTAGTGGGTGAGGGTTCTACCACTACATTCCCTTAATTCCAATATCCTTTTAATCTTCTCTTGAAATGTTTTTAATCTTGTTTTGGGTTGTACGGAAGGCTGAGAAGCCTTTCGCATCCTTTTCGATTTGGCGGGTGGTCAAATGTCGTTTCTTGAGAGCGCCCAGATTAAGGGTTTTGATGAGGTCCTGTTGTATGGGTGGTTGCCCTGGATATAACAGCTCCTGGGAGTCTTTCAGCATCCTGAGAGGATGGCTGGGCTTCGTGAGGAAAGCGGACTAATAAGGCAGAGTAATCGTCAGAGTCAGCTTCCTTACCAGGTACCTATATTTATTTGGGTTTTGTTATGATATAACTGTCAAAAACTCTAAGCATATACGCCTTTATTGTATTAATACTGGTCTCTACCCACCACCATGGGTGTGAATCAGCTATTATATATTCACCGGCTAAGTTTAATATTTAAAAATGATATTTTGATTATAAAATAAATTTTTGAATATACTTACCCGGTGAATATATAAATTAAAGGCCCTCCCTTCCTCCCCGATAGAGACCCAGCGGAATGAGAAGAACTGGAGCTGTTTACAAGTATATGCGGTATCTGGCCGATAGTCGGCGCTGGTGGGCACACCCGCAACCTTCATGGCGATCGCTCGCGAGTTTTTGTGTTTCTGTCGAGCCGTCCGAGACGTCAGCTATTATATATTCACCGGGTAAGTATATTCAAAAATTTATTTTATAATCAAAATATAATTTTTGTTAAGTTTTCGTCCCCCCTCCTCACCCGTGCATGTCAGTGGGGGAGGAGGGCGCATACCTACTCTCGTTCTTATGTTTTACTTTCCTTCAGGGTTTCTCTTCGGCGTTTCACCCGGGGGAATTTCTGTTAAATAGTTATTCTTTTTATTTCCCAGTTTACGATGCTGTTTCTTCGTGCCTGTTGTATGCCTTCGAAGCAGAGCTGTCCTGTTTATGCCTGGGGAGTCTGCTGTCGCCGCCGTCTCTCTAGGACATCGTCAGGGGTTCCCTTCTCTTAGAAGTTCCCCCGTGACTACTGTCAGCTCTTCAGTGCATCCTAGAACGATAAGGAGGTTCGCCTCCTGGGTAGTTAGTTTACTTCCCTTCTTACCTTTCCCTGGTCCTTAGGCGGTTATGCTCTTGGGGCTGAGCGACCGCCCTTGTAACTTGCTCAAGGGGCTGAGCGGTTGCTTCTGTAGCTACGCTCAAGGGGCTGAGCAGCTGCAAGATCAATCTAAGGGCTCCTCTTCGGAGGATACGCTCCTTTTGTCTCTTCTACAAAGTGTCTCCTCCCGTTCGCGTGAGAGGACACTCACAGAGACTCCTCTCCGGAGGATTGTTCCTGTTTACGTCAGCTGATCTCACGGCCCTTGGGGGCTCCATCACCAGTCTCTTCTACGGAGTGCTCACCTCTTTCGTTCGCGAGAGAGGCCACTCATAGAGACTCCTCTTCGGAGGATTGTTCCTGTTGAAACAGCTCACTGTTCAGTCACTAACACTTCGGTGTTTAGTGACAGGGAAACTTCGGTTTCTCTTTTTCTCTGACCCTTCGGGGTCTCTGAGCTTTAGTTACGCAGTTCCCTCGGGCTCTCGTAACTTTAGTCACTTCTACACTTCGGTGATTAGTGACGGGGAAACTTCGGTTTCTCGTTGCGCTGACCCTTCGGGGTCTTGCAACTAATCCCCTCAGGGCCTCGCTACTCAGGCTACGTTAGACCTTTGGTCTCTCGTGCCCTCAGTGGACCTGCTGCCTGCTGTATCCATTCCTGACTGCTGACGCGCTTGGGCGCCCACGCTCCCCGTTAATCAACGGGCTCCTCCCTCCGCGGCAGGAGAGACTTTCTCACACCGTGAGTAAGTCCCTTAAGTGCCAGGTATCCCCTGCGCGCCAACATTCCCTTGCGCGCTAGCGCTCAGCTGCTGTTCCTGCTGTTCCTGAGACTGCCTTCCAGAGACACCCTGTTCCAGTAATTCAACTAGGCTGCTACCAACGTTCCATGCGCATTTGCGCATATCGTTGGGGTTCCTGAGATAGCGCACAGGCGCTCACCAGCGGTTCAGCCTGCGGTGTCTCTAAGTCTCTTCTACGAAGGACACCTCTCCCGTTCGTGGGAAAGGTCCCTCACAGAGACCACTCCTCGGAGTGTTTGGCAGTACTTCAGTTGATCGTCGGCTCTGAAGCAGACCTCCTTGGTCCTCTTCAGGGGATGCCCTCCCTTTTAGGGACACATCCCAGTTCCTGATCTACGAGTTAGCTGATCCTTCAACCAAGCGCGCATGCGCGCTCTCTCCGACGATCTTCTGTTGCGTTGTAGACGCACAAGGGCCTACGATCTTCACTCGCGCGTAAGCGCCGGCGATTGTCCGCGCGCGGGAGATCTTTGAGGCCCTTTCACGCGCGGTTTCCCGCTCGCGATCGTCGAAGATCGTTAGCCGACGATCTTCTGATACGCGCTAGGCGCGCAAGCACCGACGATCTTCATAACGCGCGTAAGCGTCGAAGATCGTCCCGCGTGCAGGTTGGTTTCCCGCTCGCGATCTTCGAGGCCGTCCGCGCGCGGTTTCCCGCACGCCATCACCGACGGCCGTTAGCCGACGATCTTCGGATCCGACGCTAGGCGCGCAACCGCTGACGATCCTCATAATACGCGTAAGCGCCGACGATCCTCATAATACACGTAAGCGCCGAAGATCGTTCTGTGCGCGGGATGGTTTCCCGCACGCGAACATTGAGGCTCACGCAATCATCGCGTATCATCCGCGCGCGGTTTCTCGCTCGTCCACGTGTGGGATGGTTGCCCGCGCACAATCATTACGGAACGTCCGCGCGCGATCGTCGTAGATCGTCCGTGCGCGGGCACCGATGTTTTCCCCCGCGCGATCGCCGACTATCCTCTCTCGCGCGCGAGCGCTGACGATCTTCGCACACGCGTGAGCGCCGAAGATCTTCTGTGCTCGCGCGAATCGCCGACAACCGTCTCACATAGCTGGAGATCGTACGCGCGCGGGCACCAATGGTTTCCCGCCGACGATCTTCTCTCGTGCTAGCGCGAACGATCTTCGTACACGCGTATGCGCCGAAGATCGTCCGCGTTATTTCTCCCGCGTGTGGGATGGTTTCCCACATGCAATCGCCGACGGCGCGCAAGCACCGTCGATCTTCTGCCGCCGAGATCATCCGCGCATGGGATGGTTTCCCACGCAATCGCCCACGATCTTTCACGCGCAAGCGCCGACGATCCTCATACGCGCAGAAGCGCGGAGATCGTCCATGCGGGTACCGATGGTTCCCTCCGCGCGATCGCCGATACGCCCACGCTCACGTGGGTACGAGTGCACGGTCATCCTGCTACGCACGTTTCATTCACGCGCTACCCAGATCTGTGCTTTTCACGCGATCACCAGCGTGATCGGTGCACCGTTCTCCGACACGATCGCGCCCTAATTACATTAGGGATTCTGGCGGTCAGGCCACCTTCGCGTTTCCCTCCCCCACAGCGTAGAGCAGCGCCCTCTCCGGAGGGGGGAAGGTTTCCGGACAGGTCAAAGGTCTCTTCTCCCTTCATTGCAGATTCTCTACGGGCGAACCTCATGTGTCAACTCCTCCAAGGGATCGAACGATCCTCTTCCCTCCAGAGGGACTCCCTGTCAGCGCGACGGTCGGTCGGCATCCCTGGTGGGACGCCGTCGTCAGAGCGCTTACGCAGGCGATGAGCCTGTGCCTTCTGACTTGTGTCACTAATCAGTAGCAACTTCCTCTCCCCCTGAAGAGGGTGAGAGGAATCCCTGGCATGGTATCTCCTCCAAGTACTATCCTGTCCCTTCGCAGGTCCTTACGCAGGCGATGAGCCCTCCTCAGACTTCTTCTCCCCCTCCCTGCGGATGAGCATTACCCATCCCCAGGAGGGTCGGAAGATCCGGTCCTCTCCCCCATCACACCATAGGGGGAATCCCCGCCTCTTCCTGAGAAATCTTCTCGTGCGGAGGGGGCGAAAGCCTTACATCGTTCATTGCTGTAGTCCTGTTTCCCTCCTAGGAGGGAACCGAAGGCCCAGTCTTCCGCAAGGACCCGACAGGAACCAGATGGACCCTTGGAGCATGTCTACAAGTCTCCCCAGGAAGAGCCTCTGGGGACGGGAGACCTCACTGCCAGTCCATCAGGAGGAGATGCTCCAGGGGTCGGAACTCGCGTTCTGGCAGGTCCTGACCCTCAGGGGAAACCTCAAGGGGACCCCAGATCCAGAGATTCCTCTTCGTAAAAGGAAGGATACGGTCCGGGACTGAATCTACGCCCCAAGGACTCCCTTGGGCCGGTGCAGCTTGCCCTGGTCTCAGGGAATGAAGAGCGCCAGAGACAAGGGCGAGGGCCAGCTCTCTGAGCTTGCCTCCTTCAATAGTCCCGGTCGGTATCGAGCCCCTCCCTCCTCCCTGGGTAGGGATCGGTGAGGGGACGGGCCCTCCTGGCAGAAGTCCAGTCCATGTTGAAGATGTGCTCCCTCCAAGAGGTGGCCAACGGGTTCCGAGGCTTCCTTAATCGTCTCCTCCCTGGGAGAAGGCGTCTGGATGCTGGATACCGGTCATCGACTTCTCGACTCTGAACGGGGTTGTCAAACAGTCTCCGTTCAGCACAGCGACGGCAGACGCGGTCAGTCTTGCGGTGAGACCACAAGACTTCATGTGTACACTGGTCCGGTAGGACGCGTACTTCCGATCCCGGTCCACCCATCTTCAAGGAAGTACTTTGGAGTTTGCCTGGAAGGCGGATATACCAGTTCAAGGTGCTGTGCTTTGGTCTCTCCGCAGCACCTCAAGTGTTCACCGAAGCTTCCACTCTGATCTTTTCATGGGCTCTCAGGATCGGCGTCCGTCCCCTCCGTTTCCTGGGTGACTGGCCGATCCTAGCAGACTCGAAGGCGTCCCTTCTCCGCCATCGGGACAAGTTCCTCAGACTCTGCCAAGTTCTAAGGATCATGGTGGTCCTCGAGGAGTCCTCCCCGCAGCCCTCTCAGAGTCTGGTATACCTAGGCATGGTCTTAGACACCAATCTCCCGAAGCCTTCCCTCCAGACAACAGGATAGCAAGGCGGAGGAAGGTCGCGAGACCTTTCCCCACACGTAAAGAACCTCCAACCCAATGTGGTTACGTCTCTCCTCCCTGGCCCGTCTGGTTTCCAACAGTCGCCTCAGGATGAGTTCTCTCCAGTGGCGACTCAGGGCGTGGTGGAGTCTGGGACACGACTTCCCGGACGCCTGGATCTCTATGGGACAACCGGAACAGACGAACCCCCAGGGGGGGAAGCAGACGAGAATCTACAATAGGGAGTGGACCTTTTGGTCCTCCCCCCAAACTTGATGCTGTTTTCGGATGCGTCAGAGAAAGGGGGGGGGGGCCATGTTCTGAACCACGGGACCTCAGGCCGGTGATCAGAACCAGGAAGTACCTTCTCTAGACCTACTAGAGATGGAAACCGTGTTTCTGGCACTTCAGTAGCTCCACCAAGCCTGGCGGACTACTCTGTGGTTGTGAGGATCAACAACACCACAGTGATGGCTTACATGCTCAGATAGGCAGGTACTTTTCAGTACAGCCATCCCATCCTGCGGTAGAGATACCGAGATGGCGTGAGCTCCCCTCGATCTCCTCGGCAGCTCGCTTGATCCCAGGCAAAGGAATGGGCTCGCCAACAGTCTGAGCAGTGCGACACAGACACCACATTCCGAGGGGTCCTTGAATCCTCAAGTAGCCTACAATGGCCTGACTCAGTGGGGCTCCCCTCTGTGGACCGGTTCGCTACAGCGCTGAACTACAAGCTCTTGCTGTACTGCCCCCGGTCCTGGACCCCAAGGCCCTCTGGTAAGATGCCTTCCAGCAACGGTGGGACAACATCGATGTGTTCGCCTTCCCCGTTCTGGCTGATGAGGAGAGTACTCTACAAGACCAGAGTATCGGTCAGTCTCTCAATGACCTCCATAGCTCTGCTAGGGTCTCTCGCAGATGGCTCACCAGCCCCTTGGTAGCTCCTTACGGAGTCTCCGAGGGAACTCCCCCCACGTCACAGGTTACTCACACAGCCACATGCCATCATCCTCCGCAAAGCTGTAGCTTCGCTCTGACTTCCCGCCGGGAGACTATCCAGCATCTCCTCAAAAAGAGAAGTTTTTCGCAACAAGTTGCGAAAAGGAGGTCTGGACATCTGCGCAAGTCTTCCGCAGTAGTCTCCCAGGCGAAGGGGTGAGTTACTGTGGTCGGTGTCGTGGAGAGGGTATCCCTCCACACGATGCTGCTTCCAGCAATAGCGGAGCTCCTCGTGGGTTTGCGGGATGAAATATGCCTTTCAGTTTCGGCTGTGAAAGGCTATCCCTCAGCCTTAGGTCTTGCCTTTAGGCTCAAGGGATAGACATTTCTCCCTCGCTGGAACTCTTCCTCCTCATACGAAGCCATGTCCTCTCCTGCCCTCAGTCGAAGGTGAGACCGCCTCCTTGGAACGTGGTTCGAGTCCTCAAGTCTCTAAAGAGACCTCCCAACGAACCACTACGTAAGGCCCCAGATCACCACCTTACTGGGTAGACAGTGTTCCTGCTAGCCTTATCCTCGGCCAAGCGAGTCACATGGTCTCTCATACGACTTCGCCCATTCAGGGGGATATGGGGAGGCAACGTTCAGGTTCATCCCCGAGTTTTGTTGCCAAGACTCAGAACCCGGGAGTGCCGGACCCGCGGTTCGACTCTTTCCAGGTTTCGAGTCTCCGCCCTGTAGCAGATGACCCAGACCATCTCCTACCTTGCCGGTAGGGAGTCTGAGGTGGCGTCTTAAGAGAACAGCTGCAGTTCGTCTCCAGGCTCAAGCCTCGTTCGTGGACCCTGGGAAAACGAAGAGAAGGGTCTCAAGGAATACCATCCCAGCCCAGATTCGCAGGGTGTTACACCCGGCCTTGAATCCTGACCCTTCTCCGTTGCATCGCCCTAGAGCACATCATGTCAAGGGCGTAGCTACGTCCCTGGCCTTCAAGAAAAATTATTCAGTGACGCAGGTCCTGCAAGCTGGGGTGTTGAAGCGTCAGACCATCTTCTTAGCCCCTTACCTGCAAGACATGACCCACAGGAGGCTCGATACGTTTCTATCGGCCCTGCGGTGGCTTTACAACAGCAGAAGGTTGAGGGCATTGTTACCTGGTGTTAGTCTGCATGAATGAAAAGATCTGTCTGGCCCTTATTCTTTTCTTCATCCTCTCCTCCCTTGGAGAAAGCAGCATCCTGGGTTCTCTGCACAGCTGACCTCAAACCACTGCAGGTAGACCATGCTTCCTTGTGTTCCTAGTATTAGGTGTAATACTGTCATTTCCCCATACCCTGACGAGGTGGTATTGGGAGAGTCCTAGCCTAGATTTCCTTCTGAGAAACTCCAGGTCAACTGCTTAGGACGAGTCACTTTTCACCTTCGCACACACCTTACGTAGGCCGCGGCAGTTTCACAACCGCTAGCGAGGAGCAGGGATTCCCTATTGTCCGAGTAAGTGATCGCTTGAATATGGAATCCCCGGGCAAGCCAAAGCCAGTATGGCCGGGACTTACCACCCTTCCTAAGGGTTAAGTCACCCCATGTAAATAGCGTGGTTTGTATTTCAGTTACGGAACAAATGACAAATTCGTAGATAATTTGTATTTTTCCTAACTATACAAACCTTAGCTATTTACACAGATTTGGCCGCCAGCCCTGTTCCCCAAGATAAGTCCTACCTCTAAGTAAAGTGAGCCTTTCACCGGTGTGTGTGAGGGGGAGGGGTAGCAAGCTACCCCTCCCTACCCCCCGCTAACTAGCGGAGGGGTAGTAAACCCTCGTTAAAATTCTTATGGCTCGTCATTCAGCTACGCCGAAGTAATTACCCCATGTAAATAGCTAAGGTTTGTATAGTTGGGAAAAATACAAATTATCTACGAATTTGTCATATTTTGCCATTTCTATATACAATATACCCCCTTCCAGTTACCTCATATATTACCTTTTTGTTACTTTTCTACTTAGTTGTGTCCACTCTACATGTTTTTACTTTTTATTTGCTGGAACCTTTTTTGTAGTTCTGATAGACTTATGGTTGACTGTTTTAGCCAAAAGTGAATTTAGATATTTATCTCTTGAATAAACTTGCTTCAGGGTATTGCCTCTGATTTGATGGTATTTTCATGATGGCTATTTATAAAAAAGTTAGCAGTCTTTTATTTTGTTCTCATTTGTATAGAATATCACTAAGATATGCATTCCATTTTTTATTTTCAAAGTCTTGTTGGAAGACTCAAGTACAGTAATTAGTCTTGCCCACGGATTTTAAAAGAGTTGAATAGATGGTGATGCATATGGATTATTAGAAAGAAGTCGGGTTTTATGTATCCAATGTGACAAGAATGACCTATCTTTTGTATACAATTCTATAAATGGCACAATATATACTGTACTGTACTGTATGTTTATGTCTGTTTGAAAATTTTAATAATTGTCAGTATATTACATTACGTTTCTAGAATAATTTGAGCACTGCAATGCACTGATTTTTCTTAACTGCCATCACCTTACTTGTTTTTTTCAGAGATTGAGTTATGGCGATGGGATTACTACCACTGATGGTGGCTGGAGCCGCAGCTGTCATAGTGGTTAAAATTCTCCACTTCATTTTCTCCAAACCTTCTTCAGCTAATCCATTTGAAAAACAATGTACTGCAGAAATAAGGCCTAAAGTCATGGATCAGAAGCAGAGAGATCAAGTTCTTAAGCAAGGTGTGTTGATTAGTTTCTTATATTTTTGCTTATTATGTAAAGGTCCATTGGAAACTGTTGTTGTATTATTGTAGTACATTGGTGACTCATCCTATTTATTGGCAACCTATTAGAGTAATTTTATTTTACAAAAGGATAAAAAAAGTAGCTCTAAAGAATTACTATTCTGTATTGACCTTGTGATTTAAATTCTAGGTGAAAGAAATGCATGACGAACAATGAAATTAAATCTTAAAGTAGGCAGTGCCAAAAGTAATCCTCTTTTGTTTCTTTTAGATGCAGTTGATGCAATGTGAATAGGCTATTGATTAAATATACTGTATATAGAGTACAGTTTGATGTATTTTATTCCTTTAGTGCATTCCTGATGTTTAGTAGGAGTACAGTCTCATATTTCCAGCATTTTTATCTTGTTATACTGTATTCAGATATAATTCTTGTTGGAGCCATTTTCATCTTTCATTAGACTGCAGATATATAGAGACAATTGTAGTTATCATTGTAACTTTATTTCGATGTCAGTTTATTTAAATTTCAACTTTCAAAATCTGTATAACTTGGTAAAATACTCTTACCTGCAAAACTTATTTCTTGACTGACTTACCTATAAATATTTTAACTTGTAATATCATTACAGTAGTGTCTTTCAAATTTCAGGGTTCAGCAAAGATAAAGTCCCAGATGTGGTAGATGCAATAGTGATAGGCAGTGGGATTGGAGGTCTCTCAACGGCTGCTTTGTTATCCAAAGCTGGGAAGAAAGTGTTGGTACTGGAACAGCATGATCAGGTGAGGTATAAGATTTTCAAAACCGAAATTGATTTCCCAGATAGTTTGGAGATTTCTGCACGATAATCTTACATTATTTGTTGATAACACAATGGAGTAGTAATTGAATGTACAGTACTTATATACAGTATTCCCATTATGGTAAATATGCATTATAAGAGGTGATGTAATATTAAAAAACAAATTTTTGCTTTTGACTTATTTCATATAAAACTATAGTTACAAGTTTAAATCATAAGTAGTTTACTAATTTATGTGTAATTTACTTGTAGTTTTGTGTATTTTGGATTATTTTCATTACAGTATACTGTACAGTATATTGCAAATCCTTTCTATTTTTGCTGGAATTTTCTTATGTATACCCAGGACTAGAAATGAAACTTTAAGAGAGATTACTAGAATGCCGTATGTGGATGAGATCATGTTGAGGGGTAGATGGAGATGGTTTGGGCATGCTCTTTGGACTCCATAAGAGATTAGTTCACCAAACTTGCAACAGGTCTCCACAAGCCACTAGAAGAGTTGGAAGACCCAGGCCTACATGGCTGAGCTCTATGAAGCGTGAAGTAGATGATGAATAGAGAAGTATTGATTTAAAAGCTCAAGATAGAGACGACTGGTGAAATCTAACTGAGGCCCTTTGTGTCAATAGGCAAAGGAGATGAATATGATGATGATGATACCCAATTTTTTCTCTTTTGAATATTATGTATGGTTCTGCTTGTACTCTGTTTTATCAAAAAGTTGCTGTATTTTTATCATCGATGTTGATTTTTCCTCTCATTATAAATAGAAATAGTTTTGCCCAGAGTTTCATCCTTTATAGAATATTTTTTGTTTTATTTTACGAACAGTATTTATATCATGGGTGAATCTAATAAGCTGGCGATGTTCGTTGTGCTTTAGAGATCTCCAAACTATGCTTTATTTCTTTTCAGGCAGGAGGATGCTGTCATACTTTTATCGATAAAGGTTATGAGTTCGATGTTGGTATTCATTACATAGGTGAATTGAATTACCAATCGGTAACTAAGACATTTTTGGACCACATCACTAATAGACAGCTGGAATGGGCACCTCTGGGTAAGTCTTTTTGAGAATTTAATGGTTATAGATTAAAGATCCTTTCACTCTACACTTGAAGATTTTTTATTCTTGTATTTACTTGGTCCCATGACCTTTTCTGATGTGAGAGATGCTCATTGTCATACTAGGTAACTAATTAAGTAAAGCCAGTTTTAACATTGACTTTGAATAGTGCTTAGGAGGCAACTATTTGGCAGCCTTGTGGTAATACTGTAGTATTATTGTTATTATTATTATTATTATTATTATTATTATTATTATTATTATTATTTTTTAAATATTTAACTTAGCCGGTGAATATATAATAGCTGCAACTCTGTTGCTCGACAGACACATACATAAAAAACTCGCGAGCGATCGCTATGCAGGTTGCGGGTGTGCCCACCAGCGCCAACTGTCGGCCAGATACCACTCTCGGATGTAAACAAAACCTTCAATTTCTTCTCTGTCGACGTGTCGACAAGACGTACTTTTACTCGCTGTAGAACCTGGAGTTTTTCCCATCATATTTGGTGAAGTACTTTAATTTGGTTTGAGCTTTCGCAGTACAGGTGTTTTTCTTCAAATAAATCCTTGAACTCTTTTTTGAATCAGATTAATTGTTGATGACTTAGATCGTTTTTTGGAATTTTCCCTTGACTAATTCAAAATGGCTGACCCTTCTCAAGTTCCCAAGTTTCGAAAGTGTAATGCTAGGGACTGTAATAGGCGTCTTCCAAAGGCTTCTCTCGACCCTCACACTGTTTGTTCCAATTGTCGGGGTAAAACCTGTCAATTGGGAGATCGGTGTGAGGAATGCGTGGGCCTTTCGGAATTCGATTGGATCGAATTTGATAAATATACACGCAGACTAGAGAGAGATAGGGTAAGGAGAAGTTCATCTAGGTCTGTAGATTTTTCCTCTCCACATGCCCCTGAACCTAATCCTTCCCCTGTAGTGGTTGTTCCTAACCCCCCTCCTAGCACTCAGGAACCGTCTATGCAAGACATGATGCGTGCTATTCATGCCTTGGGGGAGAGAGTTGAGGCTTTAGCAAGTGACCGGAATCAACTCATGGCGGACGTGAAGGAACTCAAGTGCCAAAGTGCCACGGCGGAAAGTGTCAAAGTGCCTAGTGTTACGCAAAGTGTTGTGAACAGTGTTGCGACCGAGGGTTCGTCTGTTCGTGCCTGACGTCCACCTAGTCCGGGACCTCTTGCAAGCTCCCAAGCCCAGGAGAGAAGCAATGTCGTACGACTTATGGGTTCGAGAGGCCTTGATCAGCGAACAGACGTTCCCTCTTTGGTATCAGGCATATCTCGTCAGGATCGCCCCTACCATAAGACGAGAGAGCCCATTTTTACCTCGTCGTCCGAAGGTGTTTCACGTAAGAAACCTTGGACCAAGGTCTCTAGACCTTTAAAACGTAAGTCGGTCCCTTCAGGACAAGTCCAACGTCCCGGATGTAGCCACTGGGACAGTTCGGACCCGTTGCCGTCATCTGATGACTGCTCGCCGCCTAAGAGAGGCAAAGTTGTGCCGTCTCATTCGCTAACCCCGTCTGTTACCGCACCTGCTTCTGTAGACCCTAAATGGGTGTTACTGCCAGACATGCAGTCTAAGCTTGCGTCCTTGATGGAGGACTACAACGCTGAGAAGGTTTCCGTTGAACCTACTGGCCATCAGCCATCCAAGCGTTCTGTTGTGCGTCCTGTTGACGTGGATGTAGCTTTCTCGCGTCAACCAGTTGGGGTGGTACCTCCACCGATGCGACCCAGTGTGGATTTCCAGCCGCACGTTGACGTTAGGCAACGCACTGATGCGATTGGTGACGTTCAGGACGTTCACCAACCATCAGAGTTGACTTGTTTTGACGCGGTGCGTCAACCTCCGCAACCCGGTATGGTGTTGACTGCACAACCCAGACGGTCTAAACAGTCTCGGGTGGACGCTGTGCGTCCTCGCGCACCTGTTGTTGTTGACAGTTCCCAGACTGTTCAGCAGTTCCAGGACGCTGCGTCCGGCTCCGTCACGTATGCACCAGTGCGACCGGACTCTGCGAGTCAAACGTTGCCTACACCTTTGCCGTTTTCTCATCAGTTATCGGATGAGGAACTGTCAGATGAGGACGTTGCTGAACCACAGCCTGAGGATCAGCCTTCAGAATTAGATGAGCCTAAAGCAGTTCAACCATCCTTGGACTTTAGAAAAGTCATGGTTGTTTTTAAAGAGTTGTTCCCTGATCACTTTATTTCTGTGGCTCCTCGTTCGCCGCCGTCCGAGTTTGTCTTAGGCGTTCCTGCTACCATGCCTGCCTTTACGAAACTCGTTCTCTCTCGCTCATCCAAGAGAGCTTTACGGCTGTTAGGCGATTGGTTAGAGACCAAGAGGAGTTTAGGGAAGACGGCATTTGCCTTCCCCCCATCTAAACTCTCGTCTAGATCGAGCGTCTGGTATGCCACGGGAGAAGTTCTCGGCTTGGGAGTTCCTGCCTCTGCCCAGGGCGACTTCTCAAGTCTTGTAGACTCTCCCCGCCGCCTTGCCATGAGACGCTCGAAGATTAGTTGGTCACCCTCGGACCTGGACCACCTTCTTAAAGGCATATTTAGGGCGTTTGAAGTCTTTAACTTCCTGGACTGGTGTTTGGGAGCCCTGAGTAGGAAAATCTCATCTGCCGATAGGGATGTTTCCTTACTCATTATGTCCTGCATGGACAAGGCCGTCCGCGATGGGTCCAACGAGCTTGCCGCTTCATTCACGTCCGGAGTCCTTAAGAAACGAGAGTCTCTGTGCTCTTTTCTGTCAGCAGGAGTGACGCCATGCCAAAGATCTGAGCTACTCTTTGCGCCCTTGTCTAAGTGCTTGTTTCCTGAAGTCTTGGTTAAGGAAATTGCCTTGTCTTTAGTGCAGAAGGACACCCACGATTTAGTTGCTTCCTCGGCTCGCAAAGCTCCCCCTTTGCCTGCCTTGTCTGCTAGACCTAGGATAGACACTCCAGCGTCCAGGTTTATCCCGCCCTTTCGTGGCAGAGCCTCCAGCAGGGGAGGTGCTCGTGCCGAAGGGAAGAGAGGAAAGAGGAAAGGATCCAAGTCCTCTAAGGGCAGAGTCTGACTGCCCGCAACTTCAGACAGCAGTAGGTGCCAGACTCAAGAACTTCTGGCAAGCCTGGGAGAAGAGAGGCGCAGATCAACAATCTGTGAGGTTGCTCAGAGAGGGGTACAAAACCCCTTTTGTATGCAGACCTCCCCTAGCGACGTCCCCCATCGATCTCTCTCCCAGGTACCGAGAGGAAGAAAAGAGACAAGCCCTGAAACTGGAAGTGTCTCTTTTGCTAGAGAAGGGAGCGGTGGTCAAAGTCTCGGACCTTCAATCACCGGGGTTTTACAACCGTCTCTTCCTAGTATCAAAGAAGACAGGAGGTTGGAGACCGGTGCTAGACGTCAGTGCTCTGAATGTCTTTGTCACAAAGACGAAGTTTACCATGGAGACCACAAAGTCAGTCCTGGCAGCGGTCAGAAAGGGAGACTGGATGGTCTCTCTAGACCTAAGGGACGCTTACTTCCACATCCCCATTCACTCAGACTCCCAACCTTTTCTGAGATTCGTCTTCGACGATGTGGTGTACCAGTTTCGGGCCCTGTGCTTTGGCCTAAGCACAGCTCCTCTCGTGTTTACGAGGCTTATGAGGAATGTGGCAAAATTCCTCCATTTATCGGACATCCGAGCCTCCCTTTATTTGGACGACTGGCTTCTCAGAGCCTCTTCCAGTCATCGCTGTCTGAAGGATCTCAATTGGACTCTAGATCTGACCAAGGAATTGGGACTCCTAGTCAACTTGGAAAAGTCACAGCTGGTCCCATCCCAAACTATTCTGTATTTAGGGATGGAGATTCACAGTCAAGTTTTTCGGGCTTTTCCGTCGGCCCCCAGAATAGATCAAGCCCTGCTCGTCATCCAGAAGATGTTGAAGAAAGAACGCTGCTCAGTCAGGCTTTGGATGAGTCTGGTAGGAACGCTGTCATCCCTGGAGCAATTTGTCTCGCTAGGAAGGCTACACCTCCGACCTCTACAATTCCATCTGGCTTTTCACTGGCAAAAAGACAAGACGCTAGAGGCGGTCTCGATCCCGATTTCCGAAAAGATAAAGACTTGTCTGACTTGGTGGAAGGACAATATCAGCCTACGAGAGGGTCTTCCCCTGGCAGTTCAGAAACCCAACCACGTTCTCTTCTCGGACGCATCGGACTTGGGCTGGGGCGCGACGCTGGACGGTCGGGAATGCTCAGGTCTGTGGAACTCGAGTCAGAGGAGCATGCATATCAACAGCAAGGAGCTTTTGGCGGTTCATCTGGCCTTGATAAGCTTCGAGAATCTCCTTCGAGGCAAGGTGGTGGAGGTCAACTCGGACAACACCACGGCCTTGGCGTACATTTCCAAACAGGGAGGTACCCACTCATTGACTCTGTACGAGATCGCAAGGGACCTGCTCATCTGGTCAAAAGATCGAGGCATCTCCCTAGTAACGAGGTTCATCCAGGGCGACTTGAACGTCCTAGCGGATTGTCTCAGTCGGAAAGGTCAAGTAATTCCAACCGAATGGACCCTCCACAAGGATGTGTGCAAGAGACTTTGGGCGGCTTGGGGTCAACCCACCATAGATCTCTTTGCAACCTCGCTGACCAAGAGGCTTCCAATCTATTGCTCTCCAGTCCCAGATCCAGCAGCAATACATATAGATGCCTTCCTCCTAGATTGGTCACACCTAGATCTTTACGCATTCCCACCATTCAAGATTGTCAACAAGGTACTGCAGAAATTCGCCTCTCATGAAGGGACAAGGTTGACGTTAGTTGCTCCCCTCTGGCCCGCGAGAGAATGGTTCACCGAGGTACTTCGATGGCTGGTAGACGTTCCCAGAAGTCTTCCTCTAAGAGTAGACCTTCTACGTCAGCCACACGTAAAGAAGGTACACCAAAGACTCCACGCTCTTCGTCTGACTGCCTTCAGACTATCGAAAGACTCTCGAGAGCTAGAGGCTTTTCGAAGGAGGCAGCCAGTGCGATTGCTAGAGCAAGGAGAGCGTCTACCATTAGAGTTTACCAATCGAAGTGGGAAGTCTTCCGAGACTGGTGCAAGTCAGTTTCCGTATCCTCGTCCAGTACCTCTGTAGCCCAAATAGCTGATTTTCTCTTATACCTGAGAAAAGTTCGCTCCCTTTCAGCTCCTACGATCAAGGGCTACAGAAGCATGTTGGCCTCGGTCTTCCGGCATAGAGGCTTAGATCTTTCCAACAATAAAGATCTGCAAGACCTCCTTAAGTCTTTTGAGACCTCTAAGGAACGTCGTTTTGCTACACCTGGGTGGAATTTAGACGTGGTCCTAAGATTCCTCATGTCAGACAGGTTTGAGCCTTTACATTCAGCCTCCCTGAAAGATCTCACTCTTAAGACTCTTTTCCTGGTATGCTTGGCCTCGGCTAAAAGAGTCAGTGAGCTTCATGCCTTCAGCAAGAACATCGGGTTTTCGTCAGAAAAAGCTACTTGTTCTCTGCAGCTTGGTTTCCTAGCCAAGAATGAGCTACCTTCTCGTCCTTGGCCTAAATCTTTCGATATTCCTAGCTTATCGGAGATCGTAGGCAATGAACTAGAAAGAGTTTTATGCCCTGTTAGAGCTCTTAAGTTCTACTTGACTCGTACTAAACCTTTACGAGGCCAATCTGAAGCGTTATGGTGTTCGGTTAAGAAACCATCCTTGCCTATGTCAAAGAATGCTTTGTCATATTTTATCAGATTGTTAATACGAGAAGCTCATTCACACTTGAGTGAGGAAGACCGATCTTTGCTTAAGGTTAAGACGCACGAGGTTAGAGCTGTAGCAACTTCCGTGGCCTTTAAGCAAAATAGATCTCTGCAAAGTATCATGGACGCAACCTATTGGAGAAGCAAGTCAGTGTTCGCGTCATTTTACTTGAAAGATGTCCAGACTCTTTACGAGAACTGCTACACACTGGGACCATTCGTAGCAGCGAGTGCAGTAGTGGGTGAGGGCTCAACCACTACAATTCCCTAATTCCATATCCTTTTAATCTGTCTCTTGAAATTTTTTTTAATGTTGTTTTTATGGGTTGTCCGGATGGCTAAGAAGCCTTTCGCATCCTGGTTGATTTGGCGGGTGGTCAAAGTCATTTCTTGAGAGCGCCCAGATTAGGGGTTTGATGAGGTCCTGTTGTATGGGTTGCAGCCCTTGATACTTCAGCTCCTGGGAGTCTGTCAGCATCCTAAGAGGATCGCTGGGCTCCGTAAGGAAGACGTACTTACAAGGCAGAGTAATCGTCTAAGTCGACTTCCTTACCAGGTACCTATTTATTTTGGTTTTGTTATATTGATAACTGTCAAAATGAAATAAAAAAACTCTTAGCTTATACGATGTAAACATATTTAACTCTGGTCTCTACCCACCTCCTTGGGTGTGAATCAGCTATTATATATTCACCGGCTAAGTTAAATATTTAAAAATGATATTTTAATTATAAAATAAATTTTTGAATATACTTACCCGGTGAATATATAAATTAAACGACCCTCCCTTCCTCCCCAATAGAGACGCAGTGGGATGAGAAGAAATTGAAGGTTTTGTTTACATCCGAGAGTGGTATCTGGCCGACAGTTGGCGCTGGTGGGCACACCCGCAACCTGCATAGGGATCGCTCGCGAGTTTTTTATATATGTGTCTGTCGAGCAACAGAGTTGCAGCTATTATATATTCACCGGGTAAGTATATTCAAAAATTTATTTTATAATTAAAATATCATATTTTATTATTATTATTATTATTATTATTATTATTATTATTATTATTATTATTATAGTTACTGTATTATCATTATTTTTGTTGTTGTTATCCGAGCTGTAAACCAAGATAGAAAACTGTGATATGAACCCAATGGTTCCAATAGTCGTAGAAGTTGTTGTTATCCAAGTTGTAAACCAATATAAAAAACTGTGATATGAACCCAATGGTTCCAATAGTCATAAATGTCTATTATATGTAAAATGAAATACAAAAATGTTAAAGAACATTTAAGAAATTACAAAGAAGCAAACATGATACAACAATCAGATTGTGGAGTGATTTTCCTGTGAGTCTACTCTTTAAGGAAGTAGTTTCACCAGTTGGAACTTTTGGATTTTCCATAATTCACATACATGACACTGGAACAGAATTGCTAGAAAACTGTTTTGTTACTCCAAACAAAAGGAATACAGGACTGTTATGATTAAATGTATTATGAAGATTATATTTTGAATTTTTTTTTTGTAAACTTGGTCAAGGCACTAGTCCAACTTAGGAATTACATGCTGTATATTGTTACCAATTTCATTGATTGAACCGGCTTTTGCTAACTTTTATTTAAGATTTATGTTTATAAAATTAGTGAAAATATCGTTTATGCTATGGAAATCAGTTTTATTGTTTCCATCCTTTAAAAATTGTAAAAATTATGTAGAAAGACTTGTGACAACCTGTTCAACATAAAAACATTTACTCCAAAAAGTTTGAAGTAATGAAGTTCCACTAATTCAACTGCCAGTTGTTCCGTAACTGGAATACAAACCTATGCAATTTATATGGGTATTTCTCTAGGCGAAGCTGAAAGGACGAGCTATTAGAAAATTAGTGAGGGTTAACCATCCATCCCACTAGTTAGTGGGTGAGGGGTAGGCAGGTTAGTAACTACCCCTCTCGCTCATACACCAGTGATTATACCTCCCTTTGCTTTTGGGTCGGATGATGAACGGTTGCTACCGCTCTCCATCTGATCTTTTTGGACTGCCATTAATCTTTAGTGCTTTCTCTTTCAGAGTGTGTTTGTGTGTGTGAGTGCCTTTACCTGCTGGTCATGCCTGCCCTGGTCCCGAGGGCTGCTCCTGTGGTACCTTCATGTCATCCGAAGATACCAATCCTCACCATCTGTGTCTGGCTTGCCGGGGACAGCTTTGTACAGTGGATAGTAAGTGTAGTGAATGTCGGGAGGGGTCTGCGAGGGAAAAGTTTGGGCGACGGCGGGAGAAGAAGTCTAAAAGGGATTCTTCTCCTTCTAAGGTTTCTTCGAAGCAGAAGAAACCCAAAGCTTCTTCTTCTGCTCCCCGACTTTCCTCAGAAGCTTCTCCTCGAATGGTTCCCTCCGGGGATCGTTCGAGTAGTAGCATAGGCCCTTTAACACCTGGTCAACCTGGTCCTCGAGAGACGGTGTCGCCTCCTCTAGCAAGGCGGCCCCACCTCTACCCCCCTGTAGAGACCTTGCCTCTTTCTCCCTTATCTCAGGTGTGGTCATCGCTGGGTTTGTTCGGTCTGCCTTCTAAGGAGGTGTTGCTTGGCCTTCTTCAGCGAAGTGCGGGACTGCAGTGTTCTTCCGAGTTTGAGGTAGATCCGTTGTCTCTGGTTAAGATGGTCATTTCCGAGGCTTCGTCCATTGCCCTGTCTGCGGACTCCGTTCTTGCTTCTTCCACTGCTCCGTCAGCTGCCGCCGAGGACTGCGCTTCCCCTTCCCGAGGCATGTCTCCAGAGTCATGCAGAGTATGATCACCTCCCTCATTCACGAGGGAGACCATTCACAGAGACTCCTCTTTGAGGCCTTCCTTCTGTTGACCTGCTTGCTTCCCTGCCTGACCCTGTGGAGGCTCCTCGTCGGGATCACCGCTCTTGCCGAACTCTCCCACCTCTTCGCCTGAGTCATGCTCCTTCACCTTCGGTGAAACATCGACTGTTTGGTTAGTCGGCTTCCTCTTCAGAGGATCCTCCTGATTCTTCTGTTTCTCGTCCTTCGGCCGATTCTCCTGTTCGTCAACGAATCCCAATTTGTGACTCGCGGACGAGGTTTAGTTCGCGATCCTCTCCTGATTGTGACCGCCCTGCTGTCGATCGTCAGTCGACTGCTCGCCGATTGCCGGCCTGCTGTTCGCTGTCTCATCGATCTCTTAGACGCCGTTCTCCTGCTCGCCATTCGCCAGCTTATTGCTCACCTGCCGACCGATCGCCTGCTCATCGTTTGCCTGCTGGCAGTTCACCTGATCGCTGATCACCTGCTCGCTGAACGCCTGCTCAGCCTTCACCTTCTCGCTGATCGCCTGCTCACTGCTCTCCTGCTTGCAGATCACCTACTTGCCGATCACCTGCTCGCCAATCGCTGATTCACTTATTGACATCTCATTGGTCCCCTGCTTGTCGGGCCCTGGTAGCTGACGTTCCGGTGCATCAGCCTTCACCAGTTCCCCGGAAATCTTTGAGGAGAGTAAGGTTTCGACTCGCCACCGATCTTCCAGGCACTTTTCACCATCTCGTCAATATCCGACCAGGCGCCATTCGCCAGCTCACCGCTCGCCAACTCACCGTTCACCAATTCATCACCGATCGCTAACCCATCGGCCTCCGGCTCACCATCCTTCATCTCTTTCTCCAAAGAGACCAGCCGAACGTCAGCCCTCTTCATGCGAGCATGTGACATCAGAACAACGGTGACGACATCCATTCCCTGTTCATCAGCGTTCAGAGGAATAGCTTAAGGTGAGAAGTAGACAGACAGTCAGACTTTCGTCTCCTCAGACTTTGGCTCTTTCTAGTAAGGTTAAAACTTCTCTCCATCATTTGCCTTCGCCCCATTCCCCTCCTCGTAAGCGCAGAATATCACGCTCACTAGGGAAAGTGCAAGCAGCATGAGTTCAAGATTCCCAAGCTCCCTGCCCCTTGTAAGGAGCCCACAGAATGGAAGGAGGTCAGGTCAAAGCTACCCGTTTCATCAGCTTCGGTAATCAAAACTCCGTTGCAGCGTTCTTCCTCTTTCTTTTCAGGGGATCTCACAGACAGTGCTTTCATCGTACAACAACCATGGGGTAGCGCCTTGGTTAGGGCAGTCACCCACGCTTTCCCTTCGGGAATACCTTCATCTCGCCCCTCGGAAACTTCCAGCATTTCCTGCGATGACCATCTTCCTGTCCTACCAAGGCAAACCTCCACAGTTTCGTCTCCCCTGTAAAGGAAGAGAAGAGTCCAGGACAAAATACCTTCGACCGGGGTCAAAATGACCCCTACCAGACCTTCCAAGAAGGATTCTAGACCTGCTGATTTATCTCCTCCTCGCCCTGCTAGGTCTCGCCCATCACCTCCATCAGAGATCCCTGTTCGGGTAGAGTCCCAGTTGGATTCTCTTTGATCCTCCCTTAGTCAGGAGGCCCAGCACAATTTTGAGCAACAGCATCGGAACCCGAGGAGGAATCCAGCCTTCCACCGTCGTACAGCCAGCAGAATGTCCTTCCTGTGAAGCCTTCTGTTCTGGAGACCTTATTCTCTTCTAGGAGGGAACCGAAAGATTCAAAGACGGTTTCGGACCTGCAGAGGGGTTCAGGACATCCAGGCATCACAACGACCACGACCCACTCCTGGATTCAGTCTCGTGGATGGATCACAACCTTCCCATTAGTCCAAGTGGAGCAGAGAGAGTCAGTACATGCATTCTGGCAGGTTCTGGCCTGCATCAGGTCTCTCAATGGATTGGTAGATCCAGCATTGTCTCCGCAAGAGGGCAAAGACACCATGTCTTTGGCACTGAGAATCCCTTAAAGGGAAGAGTGAAAGACAGAAGGTTTCCGCCCAGCTGACTGACTTCTTTGAGACACTTCGTTCATGCTTGGCCTCGAAACTCCTCCCACTTCTGGATGTCCAGCAGATGAGGTATTACGAGGTTCTTCTACACCAGACCGTTCCTTAGAGGAATTAACGAAGGGAATTTCACTGGAGAGACTTTCCGGGCTTCAAGACTCGTTCTCGACTACAGAGATCCTAAATCAGGAGAAAGTCCCGAAGTATGCCATGCAGGCTACTTCATGGCTTGACCTTTGGTTAGGGTCACTGGGGAACCTGGTGCTGACTGAAGATTTTTCGAAGGAAGGCACCAGGAAGGCGATGGAGACCTTCTTGCTCGTCAGCACTCGGACTATCGAGTTCCTTACCCATCAAGTTGTAAACTTGTGGGCTAACATCATCCTGCGGCGCAGGGACTCAGTAGTCGAGCGTTTCCATCGTGGAGGGATCCTCTTTGTTCAAGCCGGGAGACGTGTAGCAGGCAGCAGAGAGATTGAGGAAGTCACACCAGGACTCTCTCCTCCATAGGGCCCTAACATCTAGGACCCATAAACCTCCAGCTCTCTCTCAGACCAGCCAGCCGAAACCTGCTTCAAATAGGACAACGACCAAGGAAAAGAAGATGTCTGAAAAGGCACCAAGTCCATGGTAGGATAGACGATCTCCCCGCTTGTCCACCAATAGGAGGATGAGTTCAGCATCGTAGGACGAGGTGGATGCAGCACGGGGCCGAAACCTGGATAGTCTCTGTGATCCGGACAGGGTATCGCGTCCCGTTCAGGCCATCTCTCCCTCCACTGATCAAGAGTCCAGTATCCATAAGCTCCTTTGCGATGGGATCTGCAAAGTGGCAGGCCCTACAGGCCGATGTCCAAACCATGTTGGAGAAGGGTGCTCTCCAAGAGGTCCTTAACAACTCCCAGGCTTTTTTAGTCAACTCTTTCTTGTGAAAAAGGCGTCTGGTGGCTGGAGACCAGTCATCGACCTCTGGGCTCTGATCAAGTTTGTCATACAGACTTCCTTCAGAATGGAGACCGCAGACACGGTTAGACAAGCGGTAAGACCACAGGACTTCATTTGCAAACTGGAACGAAAGAATGCGTACTTCCAGATCCCAATCCATCCGTCTTCAAGGAAGTACCTCGGATTCACTCAAGACGACAAGAAATACCAGTTCAAGGTGCTGTGCTTCAGTCTTTCCACAGCACCTCAGGTCTTCAAGAGAGTGTTCGCTCTAGTGTCATCTTGGGCTCACAGGCTCAGCATTTATCTCTTCCGTTATCTGGACGACTAACTGATTATAGCAGACTCGATGGCAACCCTTCTTCAGCACTGAGACAAACTTATGAAGCTTTGCCAAGATCTGGGGATCATGGTAAACCTCAAAAAGTCACACCTGCTTCCCTCTCAACGAATGGTATATCTAGGAATGATAATAGATACCAACCTTCACATAGCCTTTCCATCAGACGACAGGGTAGTGAGGCTGAGGAAGGTCGTTAGGCCTTTTCTCACACGGGAAGAGCTCCCAGCCCAGAGATGGTTATGTCTCCTTGGGCCCTATCATCTCTCGTTCGTCTAGTCACCAATGGATGCCTCAAGATTCGATCTCTCCAGTGGTGGCTGAAGTCCACCTGGATTCAGGCCTTAGATTCCCTGGACATTTTGATTGTGCCTCACACACATAAAAGAGGAATCAGCTTGGCAAAGCCATAAAGCCAGAATGGCAGGGACGTACACCCTTCTAAGGGGTGAGTCATACCCATATAAATAGCGTAGGTTTGTATTTTAGTTATGGAATAAATGACAAATTTGGAAGTAATTTGTATTTTTCCTAACGATACAAACCTTTAGCTATTTATTCAAACTTGCCCGCCAACCTAGCCCCCTTGAAGTCTTACCATCAAGCAAAGTGAGGTATAATCACCGGTGTGTGAGCGAGAAAAGTACAGTAGTTACTCCCCCCACCCCCTCGTGCGCGCTAACTAGCGGGATGGGTCGTTAACCTCCGCTAATTTTCTAATGCTCGTCCTCTCAGCTTCACCGAAAGTAATACCCACATAAATAGCGAAAGGTTGGTATCGTTAGGAAAAATACTAAATTATTTCCAAATTTGTCATATTAAGAAGAGAAAAATAGCCAATTTATATGTTTTTCAGCGGAAGATTTTGATGAAGTAATTTTTGCTGAAAAGGACAAAGACCTTCGTAGATATCCTGTCTACTCAGGAAAAGGAAAATGGGCAGAAAGTCTCAAAAAGCATTTCCCAGAAGAAGCAGCTAATATTGACAAGTAAGTCATACTGCATGATTTACATATTTAGAATCTGTATCCACCCAAAGATATGAGTTTATAATTTTATCTAGAAAATTCTTCCTGGAATTGAGAATTTAGAATCAACTTTTAAGTCAATGAGTTACTCACTCTAAATAATCCATTGAAAAATCTAGGTCATTTTTCATGCATACTGGAGTGTAATGCTGGTAATGATATGATGAGGAGTTGTGAAATGAATGGGAAGAGATTGCTAGACTTGACCATGTGAAGGGAGTATCCCATTACTGATCAAAAATTAAATCTGTGACACTTGTGCTAGGTTTGTACTAACTTACACAGCTAAGACAAAATCACCTAAAGAAAAAAGAAAAATATTTGGAAGTCATAATTGCATGGTGATGAGTCTGTGATTAGGGTGCATTTGGAAGATCAAATTACAAAAAAAGTAAGTTGATGAAATACTGTATCAGATTGAGATGGTTTGATTGTTTAACAAGCAAATAGTAGCAGTTATTCGAAGCACTGTAAAAGATATGAAAGTATTTAGGAAAAGAAAATGGTGGGAAAATGTGTAAATGATGACCCGTACCAGGTGGCATTTTGGATGAACATTTCACAATACAGAGGAGATTGGAGAAGACTCATTTTACACCAAACTTTTTAAGAGGAAACTGCTGCATTCAAAATTTCATTGATGCCATTTGTAACTTAGATTTATTTAAAACAGGATGCCTTGGTTACCAAATAAGAAATGTTTTTCATAGTTACTCTATACCATTTATATATACAGTAATGCTGTATCCTTATCAATGTTTCTCTTTTGAAGGTTAATCTTCAGTTTTGTCCTCACAGTGGCCTCATGATCTTTCACTCAAGAAGCAATAATGTTGTATTGAAAGAACTCCAGTAATAACATATAGTAGTTTTCTTTTGGAACTAAATTGTACTTCAAGTTCTTTAATTTTAATTTTGATTATTAGAAATCTTTTTATCATTAGTGTAACTTTTATTACAGAAAAGAAATTTCATTTACGCTCATTGGTTTTCTGAATTTTATTTCTCCTTAAGATTCTTCAACATCATGAAGGATGTACGAAAGGGAAGCCGTACTGCAATATTGGTGAAATTCATTCCTCTTTGGTGTGCAAAAATCTTAGAAGTAACTGGACTCATTAATTTGATCACAAATTACTACAAATGGAATTCAGTGTTAGTGAGCGATGTATTAGCCGTAAGTACAGTAATGATTTAAGATAATCTTATATTTTTTTCACTTCTATTGTGCTGTGATGTATACAAATAATTTTGAGTAATTATTATCAACGCAGGAACTATCAAGTAGCACTTGACCTTGTTACCAGGATGCTGATACTGGAATAACAATGTCATATCATAATCCTTACGATAAAGTAGGAAGGAAAATTAATTGTCACCCTCTCCAAAGTTAGAAGGCATATACAGTAGATGTAAGGAGCCTAGTCTATTGGAGAAAGTTTGAGAATATGAGAAAAATGTTGTACAGCATATTGTATGCATGAAACCTGAATATATTTTTGGTGATACTGTACTTTATTTAGGAAATTTACTGAAGCTTTTATGACAAGGTAAAGCTTTTGTTAGAATATGTAGGAACTGGATCTAAGGTCCATATCAGTTCAATGGTATATTTTTATGAGTACTGACATAAGAGAAAGTATATGGGATATAGGAGAAAATTTGTAGGATAAGAAAAGATTTGGAATTGTGTCTAACTGATGTGTAATAGTAATACAGTGCTAATTGGAGTAGCAAATAGAAGCTGCAAAGACTGGTGAGAGTTCAAAATATTGTAAGAGGAGAAAGTTAAAAAAAAGGAATAGCTAAACTATGGTAATCCAAAGAGATAGAAATATTGATGCAACTTTTGATTGTGGAAGAATTTAAGGGCTTATTTGTGTAGCTACTATAAATAGAAGCAAATAAATATGAAAGAAATGGATTAGTTGCAAGGAAATGTAAATTAAAAACATGAAGCTAGGAAGATCAAGATTTCTGGAAAAGATTTTGAAGAGAAGTGAGTTGTCTATGGAAGTCAAAGGTGTGACGTATGAATAGATTGTTGAGCCAACTCTGTGGTAGTGGAGTTTTGGTGTGCAATGTAAATGAGAGAAAAGTTTAGTAATGCCAGACTTTCTGTTGGGCGGGTGTTTGAGACTCGATCAAGTTCGATAGTTTTAGTAGTGTGTGAATCCTCACCATCCTTGTGAGCTAGGGATAATGAGCTTGGGGGAGCATGTCAGTCTACCTGTTGAGTCATTAGTGGCCATTGCCTGATCCTAGCTTGATGAAGATGGTGCTTGGGTGTTGATCATATATATATATGGGCAGTTTTTAGGACATTGTCCTGTCCCTAGCCAATGCCATTCATGAGCAACCTTTAAACCTTTTAAGAGGGGTTGAAATGGTGAGAAATATAAACACCTTTAAATTGTGAAAATGCTAGTGTAAGTAAAAAGAGGGATCAAAGTAGATGATTGGTAGATGGAAAAATGTGTATGATTTTATAGTTTTGCAAAGAAAAAGTAGAAAAAGTCAGAATTTGTTGAATAGATGGCTTGGAGGTGTTTTGATAAAAACGTGTTAGTGTCAAGAAAGTGCAAGACTGCATACAATATAAAGGTGAGTGGTGCAGTTTGTGTTTAGTATGAATCATCTTTGTAGATATATGAAAGATGGCAAGAAAGTTTTCTACACAGGGTGATCATCATTGATGTAATATTTTCCCTGAAGTTACTGTACCTCCTATTTTTGGAAATAGCTTATATAGACTAAGAAAAAACTTATGATTGAATTGACAGTGTTGTTGAGAATTTATGGTTTAGAAAAGAGAGTTTTTGAAATTGATTATTTTTCTTATTATGGAAGTGAAGCTTTTGTTGGAAAATGACATTGTTCCGACACAAATAGAAACCTTATGCTATTTAAAGGGATATACTTTCGGCGAAGCTGAAAGACAAACCGTGATAATTTTAGTTAAGGATAACCACCCCAATCGCTAGTTAGAGGGTGGGGAGTGGGGCTAGCCGGCTACCCCGCTCACTCAAACACCTTGGCTGAGCAACCACTTCTCTTTCTGGCTCGGTAGAGGAAAGTCATACCGCCTCTCTCTCCCGCTTTCGACTTGCCTTGATTATGCTTATGCAGCTCTGCCCTGGTTAAAGGGGTTGAGGAGTGCAAGGGAGAAGGCAGTGGCTCAGGCCACAGGTTCCTCCTCCTCCTCTGCATTTCAAAGTCTCCGCTAAACTCCTCCTGTCGCCTTACGTGCAGCAGAGGAGGTATTTCGAAATCCTCAACGAACCGCTCCCAGCCTTGCCTCTAGACCATTCAATAGAGGCACTCTCTGGAGATATGTCCTTCGAGAAGCTAACGGGACTCTGTCTCGTTTTCGGCCTCTGAGATCCTTAACCAAGAAAAGGTCGCGAAATATGTCATTGAGGCAACTTCGTGGCTCAATTTCTGGTTGGGATCATTGGAACAGGTGTTCAGGTCTCAAGACTGGTCTCGGCAGTCTACAAGAAGTCGATGGAGACTTTCATCTTGTCTGGTACCAGGGCAATAGAGTTCCTCTCTCACCAGGTGGTTAACCTTTGGGCTAATATCATCCTCAAAAGAAGGGACTCTGTCATAGGGAAGTTGCATTGGCAACTCCCTCAGGCTGAGGTATCCAGGATGAGAAACTCTCCTTTAGGGGTTAGTTCCTTGTTCAAACCAGAGGATGTTGGGTGGCTGAGAAATGGAGGAAGTCAAACCATGACTCATCCAGAATATGCCTTACCAATCTCAGCCACAAAGGAAGCAGCCAGCTTTTGGACCACCAACAAATAGGGCTAGGAACCCTAAACATCAGGGTCCAAATGTGTCTATGAAGTCCTTTCGAGGTAAAAAGTCCTTACGTGGAGAGAAGGGAAAGAAAGCATCTGGTAGAAGCCGATCCCTCTAGGACGGGCAATCCTCCCATATGTCTACCTGTGTGGGGATGCCTGCAAAGCCGCTGGCCAAAGTGACTTCACCACAGGACTGAACCCTCGATGGTTGAAGTGATTCGTACAGGTATCGTGTCCCATTCGCACTATTTCTCATTCCACTGACTTGAGATCCACTCCCAGCGAACTCTTATGCAAAGGGATCTGCAAAAGAGTTGGCCCTCGGGCAGAAGTCCAGACCATGATGGAGATGGCTGATCTCAAGGAGGTCCTTGATGGATCCCCAGGTTTCTACAGTTGACTCTTTCTTGTGAGAAAGGCATCTGGGCGCTGTAGACCAGTCATCGATCTCTCAGCCTTGAACAGGTTTGTCGAACAGATCACGTTCAAGGTGGAGACAGCTGACATGCTCAGACAAGTAGTAAGACTGCAGGGCTTCATGAACACGCTGGATCCCAAGGACGCATACTTCCAGATCCCAATACATCTGTATTTCAGTAAGTATCTAAGATTCATGCTAAACCAGAAGCAATACCAGTTTAAGGTGCTGTGTTTCAGTCTTTTCACAGCATTTTTTTATTTAATTTTTTTTTTGGATATTGTCTGGCCCTTACGGCAAGGCACTGGCTCTTGCACACTTGCAGCCTGTAGGGATTTGGTTGGGTTTTTAGGTAGTAGGTGATTTAGGTTGTGGGATGATCTGCAACTTTTATTTGTAGGTGGTTTGGGATAGGATGTGGGTTAAGGATAGTGAGTAATTTTTCTTTGCTTATTTTAGAGGCGCCCCTGCCTCTTTTTGGAAAAGGAAAAAGGTGACGGAGGGGAGGAGGCATCCTCCCCAAAAGAGCCCACTGGCTCCCGTCGTTTAGTTGTAGAGAAAGAGGTACAGCAGTAAGTCCCAATGAGTAGAAGAGCTTGGGAAGGAGTTGGGGAAGGTTCAGTTAGAGATATTGGTATAGAAGTGAAAAACTTCCTTAATAGCTTAAGCTTAAGTTTTTAGAATGAGCAATAGTATAAAGTTCCAGTTGAGTAGGAGAGAGCTTAATAAGAGAAATTGGTTAGCGAGTGTGAGTAGTAGAGAAAGGGTGGAAGAAACATTCCTGTACCTGAAAATACTAGAACAAAAATAAAGATGAAATTTTACTTATTCACTGTAGTCATTGAGACATCTATGTGCTTTCTGATTTAATGTTTAGTTGAGAGGGATTCCTGAACTTAAAAGGAGAGAAGAGAAATTGCAAGTGGAAGGAGAGCTAAAAAGAGGTTAAAGGGTTACTTAGGTTTCAAACTAGTGCTGGTACTACGTTATCGGGGCCGATGGTAGCTGCGGAGAAAGGCTGAGAACGTATCAACATTAGCAATAATGTGTTTTACAATTGCTGTCGCAGTTACAGGAATGTTAGGGATGAAATCCTGTCTAAGTAGGCTTGTTTCTTGACAATGCAATAGGTAGTGTTGCAGAGGTTTTGTCAGTTACTTGCTGACAGTTGCTGCACGGTCTTTCAGGTCTCTGTTGTGCTGCTGGGTCCTCGTCGTTTTCCATGATGATTTGCCAGTTGCACAGATATCCCAGTCACAGTCTGCAAATAATAACGGCAACTTGGCGGGGTATTTTTCTTGCAAATGGATACTGTATTAGGTTTGTTGCTTTGATGTACCATTTTGCTGATCTGGAGCCCTCAAGGAAGGCTCGCCTTACTTCGCTGGTCTTTTGTATGTTGCAAAAGGCTGCCATTTGATTCTTGATGATTTTCAGGGAAGGTTGAAGTGTGATACTTATTGTCTGGCTCATTAGGGCAGATTTAGCAAGGTGATTAGCCTCGTCATTGCCAGTAATTCCAGTGTGACTTTGGATCCAATTTAGGGTTATTTGCCTGTTGTTGCTTTGGTGAGATAGGGCGAGGTAATGTATTGCTGTGATAAGGTAGACATTTTCAGTGGGTTCTTTGTTGCTGAGAGCCAGAATGGCTTCTCTCAAATCTGTATGAATTGATGTGTTTCCTCCATGTAGACTGGCTGAGTGGTCTAGGGCTTTGGCAATTGCCACTATCTCGGATTGTAGTGTGGAGGCGTGGTTTAGAAGCCTCCAGTTTTCTCTGTAGCCTGATTGAGAAACGACTGCAGCTGCTGCTGCAGGAATATCATGATCAAGGGATTCATCAGTATAGTAAAGGTTAGGAGCTGAGGTGTTGCTAATTGCATTTTTGGCTGCTGCTGTGAGTTGTTCTGGCGTTCAGAGAGCTTTGCTTGCTGGTGGAAGGATGGTGAAGTTGTACTAGATTGGGTCCAGAGACCATGGGGCATAAGTGATGTAGCCATCATGCTTTTGTTGCCCCTTTATCTTGTAGGCTTCATTTTGCATTTGCATTCTTCTAAGTGTGTCCAGCAGTTTCTTTGCATGTGTATTTGACGGATCAATCTCCTCCGCCAGAGGGAGAAGTCATTCAAGACTATTATTCAGAGGGTAGTCTCTGTCTGCTTTTATTGACTTGAATATGATGCTACAGTTTCTGATGTCAATCCTGGCTGAAAGGGAAATTAGGTTAGTTTTGACTCTTAACAAGCAGAATTTGGTCCACATTGGAGAGCCGCTGATGAGTCCCATGGCATTGTTTTGTACCACTTCTAAGGATGCTTTTTGAGTTTCAGTCTGTGAAGTGAGCGTAGGTGCTGCATAGTCAATGTGAGATCGAATTGCTTGAAAGTAAAACAGTCTTAGGAGGCTGTTTGATACTCCTTGTTTGAGGGAGGTCATTTGCTTCATGGCTGAGAGACAAATTTTTGTTTCCTCTCTGAGGTGGGCTATTTCATTTGCAGGTGATAGAGTTTTGCTGATGATTACTCCTTGATACATGAATTGATTCCCCCATTCTATGGCTGGCCCATAAGAATGAAATTCTGAGGGTTTTGTGAGAATTTGATGACCATGGATTCGGTCTTGTTAGTGTTAATCGTTAGGCCAAGGTCTTTGCATTTAGCTTGGATCATGTCCAGTGCCGTTTGGGTGGTTTATATATATAAACCACCTGCTCGTCAGCGCATTCCAATGCCCCAGCGATCTCCTGCTCACATGAGCTCTCTAGCGCATTCTCGCCGGTCTAAGGACCGACGTTTGCCAGCTCGCCAGTGCTCACCATCGCACCTTTGCTCGCCAGCGCAACAGCGTTCTCCAACTCGTCAGTGCTCCCTTGCTCAGCTGCACTCTCCTGCGCGATAGTGCTCTCATGCGCAGCGCCGTTCTCCAGCGCACCCGCGCTCTCCAACTCACAAACGCTCTCCTACGCACCAGCGCTCTTATAAGCGCCACCGCTCTTCTACGCGCCAGCACTTTCTTGCACACCAGCGGTCTCCAGCTCGTCAGAGTTGGCCAACTCACCAGTGCTCACCGGCTCGTCTGCGCACCTGCGTTCACCTGAGCACCTGCACTTGCATACAGCTTGCCAGTGCTCGTCAGCGCTCGTCATTGCTCGTCAGCGCTGCCTGCTCGCCAATGCTCTTCTGCGCATTCACCGGAAACTGTGCAATGGTATTTTCCTGCACAGTGCGCACCAGCGCTATCCTGTGCGCCAGCGCTCTTCTTCGCCCCAGTGCTCTCCTGCGCGCCTGCGCTCTCCTGCACATTCTCTGGAAACTGCGCACCAGCATCATCCTGTGCACCAGTGCTCTTCTGCGCAAAAGCGCTCTCCTGCTCGCCAGCGCTCGGCAACACTCCAGTACTCTCCTGCGCACTCGCATGAGAGGCAAAAAGAACGAAAGGGAAATTTTTTTGACAGGTCGCCATTGCTCCCTTCCCCTTCCCGCAAACGCATTACAGCACGCCTGCCGGGAAAAGAGGGAAGAGGCTTCACAGAAGTGTTGAAGATCCCGAAGATTCCATCTTCCGAGGAGGATCCACCGCATATATCATTGGTCGAGACTCCTCACAGGGAACCCTTGGTCCCTTTCTCTTCAGGTTTTTCTGACATACCGCTGTCAGCAAACATGATCTGGATGTTGCAAACTGCCTATCATTAGCTTGCCAATCTCTAATTACTAGCTCACCGATCACTAGCTCACCGACCGCCATTCATTAGTCCGCCGATCGCCAATTTCTAGCTCATCTTCCACCAATGAGAAATCATCAACTGACTGATCTCTAGATCACCATTTGCTGATCGCTATCACGCTGATCGCCAGATCGCTAACTTATCTTTCTCTGATCGTTGACCTCGTCTCGCCGATTGCTAACGATCTTCGATTGCTAGCGTGACGATCGCTGATGGCTAGTCGATAACCAGTCATCAGCTTGCTGATCACTAGCTCGCCGATTGCTAGCTCATCTTTCTTCGATCATCGACCTCAGCTCGCTGATCTCTGACCAGCCAGTCGTCAGCTTGCTGATCTCTAGTTCGCCGATCGCCAGTCTTCGATCGACTGCTGATCGTTAATGGCTCGCCAATAACCAACTGACGATCATTAAACCATTCTGCTGTTTCTCAGCGCTCTCCCAGCCGATCCCCAACTCATTAATCGGCAGCCTTCCTCTGCCCATCTTTGGCTCACCAATCGCCGATTCACCGATCATCGGCAGTTCGCCGTTCACCAGCAGTTCGTCACTCAGACTCTCTAGTCAATCTCTGCCTGTGATTCCCTAGATCGGAAGGCAAACAACAGCTAAAGTGATCGGCATGTGCACGCTTGACCTAGAGGACGCATACTTCCAGGCCCAAACCATCCATCTTCTAGGAAGTATCGGAGATTCATTTTAGACAAACAAGAAACGCCAGTTGAGGGCACTGTGCTTCGGTCTTTCCACAGCCCCCATCCTGGGCTCACAGGATCGGCTTCCGTCTCCTCCGTTTTCTGGGCGACTAACTGATCCTAGCAGACTCGGTGGCAGCCTTGCATTAGCACCAAAACTTCTGAAGTTTTTTTACCCAGATCTGGTGATCATGTTAAACCTTGGGAAGTCTTCCCTACTTCCCTCTCAGAAGACTGGTATATCTGGGAATTAGTCTAGACACCAATCTCCACAAAAACCTTCTCATCAAAGACAGGATAACGAGGCTTAGGTCACAAGACCCTTTCTCAAGACGAGAAGAACTCCCAGCCCAGAGTGACAATTTCTCCTCGGACACCTATCATCCCTGGCCTGTCTAGCTTCCAACGGCCACCTCAGGATTTGTTCTCTCCAGTAGTGGCTTAAGTCAAATTGGAATCAGGACTTAGATTCCCCTGACATTCTGATCCCCATGGGACCAGAAGCTTGGACGAACCTCGAGGGATGGGTCTTAGTCGAGAATCTACGGAGTAGTGTAACCTTCTCATCTTTCCCTTAACCCCCGGACTTGATGCTGTGCTTAGACACATCGAAAAAAGGGAGGAGGGACCATTGTGCTGCATCACACGACCTCAGGCCTCTGGACAGTCCGAAAGTACCTTCACTTAAATCTCTTTAGAGATGAGGGTCAACTTTCCAGTCCTTCAACAGCCTTATCAGTTCCTAACTGGCCACTTAGGGGTGTGATGAGAGACAGCACCATATAGGGGCTCACATCAACAAGCAAAAAGGAACTTGCTCGCAACCTCTTCCCAGCTAACAGTATAAATACTAAGATGGGCCGAAGTCCGCTCGGTACCACTATCAGCCCGCTTCATTCTAGACTAGAAGAATGTGCTCGCCGACGATCTGTGCACAGCATCTCGGATAAGGTGTACCGAATGGTCTTTGGATCATCTTGTAGCCAACAAAGTCCAGACTTTATGGGGTTCTCTAACTATTGATCTGTTCACAAGGCCCCTGAACCTCAGGCTTCCACTGCTCCCCAGTCCTAGACCCCAAGGCTCTCTGGCAAGAGGCATGCCAACAACGGTGGGTACAACAATGATGTTTACGTCTCGTCCCCGTTTTGTCTGAAGAGAAGGGTACTCAACAAGGCTAGAACATCGGTCAGCCTCTCAAGGTCTCTCATAGCTCCGCTATGGCATTATGTGGAATGGTTTCCAAGCCTTCTGCAGCTCCTGACGGAGCCTCTAAGAGAATCCTCACCACATCACAGACAACCACACTTCGATATCTACCACAAGCTATAGCTTCGCTATGATTGTACGCCTGGAGACTACCCACCACCTCCTTTCTCTGAGAGGCTTTTCACAATAAGTTGCAAAGAGGTTATCTGGATATCTGAGGAATTCCTCAGCATAAGTCTACCAGGCAAAGTAAAACGTCTTATGTAGTTGGTGTCTCCTAAGATACCGTACTTGGACGACTGGCTGGTTCTGGAAAATTTGGAGGCGGTCCTTCGCCAGCGAGACAAGCTTCTAAGGTTTTGCCAGGATATGGGGATCATGGTAAACCTCGAGAAGTCTCACCTGCTTCCCTCTCAAGAACTGTTATACCTGTGTATGCAAATAGACTTCATAAGGCACAAAGTTTTCCCATCATCCAAAAGGATTCAGAGACTGAGGGAGGTAGCACAGACCTTCCTCAGCTGAGAAGAGCTCCCAGCGCAGAGCTGGCTTTGCCTGCTCGATCTCTTCTCCTCTCTGGCCCGACTAGTTCCTAACAATTGTCTCAGGATAAGATCTCTCCAGAGGCGCCTGAAATTCCAGTGGAATCAGTCCATCGATTCCAGGGATTGTCTAGTCTGCATAGGACAAGAGGAACGGTTGGACCTCAGATGGTGGCTGGCAGATCCAAACCTCTGCAAAGGGGTCGATCTTCTCGTTCCTCCCCTGGATTTGATGCTCTTTTCAGATGCATCAAAAGAAGGGTGGGGGGCTCACTTGCTGTACCACAACATTTCCGGCCAATGATCCGAATCAGAAAGGTACCAGCACATAAATCTCTTAGAGATCAGGGCTCTCTCCCTGGCCTCAAACAGTTCCACCAGGTCCTGGCAGTGCACTCTGTGATATTGATGAGCGACTAAACGACGGTAGTGGCTCATCTAAACAAGCAAGGTGGTACCTTTTCGCAGTAGTTGTGCCATCTAGCAATAGAGATACTGTACTGTACTCAGATGGGCAGAAGACAACTTGGTAACCCCATCGGCTTGCTTCATTCCAGGCAAACGGAATATGCTTGCAGACAATCTGAGCAGAGTGACTCAGACAGTGAGCGCCAAGTGGTCTTTGAATCCTCTAGTAGCCAACAAATTCCTGACTTTGTGGGGTTCCCTGACTGTGGATTAGTTCGCATCGGCCCCTTCCCATTATACTGCTCCCCAGTCCCAGATCCCCAAGCTCTTTGGCAAAATGCTTTCCAACAACAGTGGGAAAACTTGGATGCATACGTGTTTCCCCCCGTTCTGCCTGAAAAGAAAAGTCCTCAATGAGGTACGAGCAACCAGCAACCTATAAATGACTCTGATAGCTCTGCTATGGCATCATGCAGAGTGGTTCCCAGACCTCCTGCAGCTCCTCACAGAGATCCCAAGAAAACTTCCTCCATGGCACAACTTGCTCAAACAACCCCATGCCAACATTTACCACAGAATCGTAGCTTCGATTTGGCTTCACGCCTGGAGATTGTGTAGCACCTCCTCACACAGAAAGGCTTTTTGCAATGAGTTGCGAAAAGAATGGTTGGACACCTCAGACGATCCACAGAAGCAATCTACCAGTCAAAGTGGTCAGTTTTCTGTGGTTGGTGTCATGGAAGGGGTATCTCTCCCCTCGGTGCCTCTGTTCCAACTAGAGCGGAGTTCTTTGTACACTTATGGGAAGAAATGCTTCTCTCGGTTTTGGCAGTCAAAGGCTACCACTTAGCCTTGAGTCTCGCCGTTAAACTGATAGGAGTAGATATTTCTTCCTCATTGGAACTTTCTTTACTCTTAAGTAATTACGAGCTTACTTATCCCCAGTCGAAACTTAGACTTCCTCCTTGGAACGTGGTTCAGTTCCTTCAGTCTCTGAAGGGCCCCCCTTATGAACCATTACACAAGGATTCAGATTGCCACCTAATGTGGAAGAAGGTGTTCCTACTCGCTTTAGCATCGGCCAAGAGAGTCCGCATGGTCTATCTTCTGACGTCTCTTACTCCAGGAGATGGGGGAGAAGAGTTCCTTGCTAAGACTCAAAATCCGGGTGTGCTGGACTCTAGGTTCAGCCCATTCTGGAAGAGCGTCTTCGTTCTGTAACCGAAGATCCAGACCAACTGTTACTCTGTCCAGTGAGGAGTCTGAGGTGTTACTTAAAAAGAACAGTAGCAGCTCACCCCCGTGTGCAAGCACTTTTCGTTAGCCTCGGGATGGTGAAGTGGAGGGTCACAAGGAATACCATTTCCTCTTGGATCAGGAAAGTGATTGAGAGAGCTCTCAATCCAGACCCTCATCCGTCCAACGACCCAGAACTCATGATGTTAGGGGCATTGCAACGTCCATGGCGTTCAAGAAAAACTACTCTGTGGCGCAGGTACTTCAAGTGGGCATGTGGAAGCATCAAACGACCTTCATCGCCCACTACCTGCAAGACGTAACTCACAGGAACACGGAGACTTCTTCCATTGGTCCTGTGGTGGCTGCACAACATGTGGTCTAACGCCTCAAGCTCCTCGATGGACAAGTAGCAGAGGGTTCAGGTTACGCAGGTTAGTCTGGGGTGAATGAGTAAGGATGACTGGCTTCTTTCTAACTGTCACCTTCTCCCCCCCTGGGAAAACAGCTCCGCAAGCCTAAGCACAGCGGACCTCACCTCTCTGCAGGTAAGACTCATTTCCCTTGTGCCTCCTAAGTATAGTAATAATGCTTTGCTATGTCCCCAATACCTCTTAGAGGAAGGGTATTGGGTAAGTCTTAAGAACTCGAAGTTTGTAATCGAGTTACTACGTTAAAGACAAGCCACATTGCTAGTTGCTCTCACACACAAGCTTCTGCAGGCCACTATCAGTGCGTTCACTATATCGGTACTTAATTTTAGCGATGGTAGGGATCCTACTACCTTCTATCTCAGATCGAAGTAGAGAGAACCCTGGGTCATAGCCAAGACCAGTTGGTAAGGACTTCCTCCCTCCTAAGAGTAAGTCACCTCTATAAATAGCAGAGAGTTTGTATTTGTGCCAGAACAAATGACAAATTTGGAAGTAATTTGTATTTTTCCTAACATACAAACATGGAACTTTTTATACAAATTGACCCAACACCCTGTCCCCCATTAAGTCCTGCCAGAAAGCAAAGAGGTCACTCGGCCGAGAGGTGTGGGTGAATGGGGTAGCCAGGCTACCCCACCCCCACCTGCTAACTACCGATGGGGTAATTATCCCTCACTAAAATTGTCTTGGCTCATCTTTCAGCTACGCCAAAAGTAATACCCCTATAAATAGCCCCAGGTTTGTATGCTAGGAAAAATACCAATTACTTCCAAATTTGTCATATTTCTTTATGTCTACAACAGGATATAACAGAAAATCAGGAGCTGAGAGATATTTTGTGTTACAATTTTGGAGATTTTGGTACTCCCCCAAGTAAAGCTGGTCTTCCTATGCAGGCTCTACTTCATACACATTTTGAAGCAGGTAATTTTTGCATGTTCATCATCATTACTGTATTATTTTATGAAAAAGTTAGTCTTTTGACAATATTTGAGCAGTGAATGAATTTAAAATCTGCTTGATAGCATGTAAATAATGTTTTCCTTTGGTAACAAAAAATGTGTCCATGTTTTCCTTTTGTCACAAAAAATTTTCCCCATAATAATGTTTTCTTTTTGCCACAAAAAATGTATCCATTTTTTCTTTTTGTCTCAAAAAATGTTTCCATGTTTTCCTTTTGTCACAAAAATATTTCCTTATAATAATGTTTTCCTTTTGCCACAAAAAATCTATCCGTGCTGTAATATTTTGGGAAGGAGTTGACCACTGAATAACAAGTATTAAAAAGTAGCAGGAGGGGAATCACATATCTATTATTGTGATTCATAGGATTTTCCCATTGTTTATTTGCTTTAATGAGAGTTGATAGATGGACTAACACGAAGTTAAATTGTTAAATGGGAAATGACCGAAGGGATATATGCAAAGTAAAATGAAACTGATGCTGCTGAAGGTTAAATGCACACCTTGGTACTGCTTACAGTGTGCCTTGTGGGGGAGGCTTCAAGTGTTACCCCCATATTATGTATTATCATAAATTATGTAATTGGCATACAGCAGTTTGGCAAGCTAAAGAGTAAAGACGTATAGGTACAACCAGGTTTCATTCTAGTAAGGAGTTCATGTTCATCTTTCAACTACTGCTTCATTTCACTCATTCAGACAGTGATCTAGTAAAGTCTGAACAAGTAGGTATGAAGGTTTAAAAGTATCATGTGCATTTTATGAAAGTTATTTGTTCATATCTTTTAGGATTACAGTGCTGTACCTTTCTTTTTTCTTTTAATGTAGGTGCCAGCTATCCAGTTGGTGGGGCATCGGAGATTGCATTTCACATAATCCCAGTAATTGAGGAGTCTGGAGGCAAGGTTTTGGTTAGAGCTGAGGTAGGTTTAATTAATAATCCAGTTCAAGTGGCAATGAGAATGTCAGTACTATTGAGAAAATTGAAAGGGGTCAGTAACATAAATAAAAAATTCACATTCATTAACTTACAGAATTTGTTAGAGTACAATACTTCATTTTGTAATTATTTTTATAGATATTTTCTGTTGTACTGGATATGTAAGTTTAAATTTCCTAATAGTGGAGTTTATTAACTTTTGTATAGTTCCTCAAGTCCTTGAATATTTTGTTACTTTATTCAACTGGGGGGTGAGTTATGATGTATAGAAAGAGATCTGCAGTACTTACTTAATTCCTTAATAGTTCATCATTTTTCTTTTTTTTTGCAATAATTATGGTACTTACAAGTGATAATAACAAGCCTTTTTTGCCTGAATTTTATTTATATTTTGATAAAGAATTCATAGATTATGTTTCTTACTTTTGTAACAAGACACAGGACAACAGAACAAATTACCTGAACTCCTTAGGGGAGGGGAATTAATTGCAATGGTGTACTGTAGTCTGTTCTAGACTCTTCCAAATCTTATCATTAGATTTTAACTGTGAATTTTTATTACTCATAACTATTTGTTCCGTAACTGAAATACAAACCACGCTATTTACTTGGGGTAATTACTTCGGCGTAGCTGAAATGACGAGCCATTAGAATTTTAACGAGGGTTTACTACCCCACCGCTAGTTAGCGGGGGGGTAGGGAGGGGTAGCTTGCTACCCCCCTCCCCCTCACACACACACACGAGTGAATACTTCACTTTGCTTTTGGCTCTGGTGATGAACAGACGTGTCTGCTCTCACCCTCTCTTGACTGACATTAATCTGTTTTGCCTTCTCTTTTTCTACAGAGTGTGTGAAGTTGGCCTCTATTAATTAATAATGCGTACATGTCCTGGATTACCTGACCGCCCTTGTGGGACTTTTATGTCGGCGGTCGACACTGATCCTCACACCTTGTGTCCTCATTGTAAGGGCCAACGGTGTTATAGTGGTAATGTATGCATTGAGTGTAGGGAGTGGCCTACCTCCCAGTGGGAGAGGTTTGCCCGGCGCCGGAAGAAAAAGTCTAAAAGGGATATTTCTCCTTCAAAGGCTTCTTTGAAGAGAGAAAATTCCAAGGCTTCTTCTTCCGTAGCCCATTCCTCCTCCGAAGCTCCCACTCGATCGGTCTCTTCCGAGAGGCCGGCGAGTGGTAGCGTAGGCCGTAGTTCTGTTGACCGATCCCGGGGTGCGGGAGAGGTAGTTGCCTCCCATAGCGAGGCAGCTGCCCCTCCTCCCCCGGAGGAGGATATTGATATTGATTTGTCTGTGAATAACAATTATTTGTTACAGCTTTGGGCTTCCTTGGGGCTTCAGGGTTCACCCTCCAGGGAAGCCCTGTCTGACATGATCAAACTGGGAGCAGCTCTTAAGCAATCGCCGACGATAGCAGACATAGATCCTCTGTCTATCGTTGACGTTGTTGTAACGGAGGCCTCCGGTATGTCTGATCAAACTCCTGCTCTTGTTGTTGCTGAGGTAGCTGAAGGCTTAGCTTCCCCCTCTGAATATCCTTCGAAGGGGGAACTTAGTCCTACGGTCTCTCCTGCTAGTGATTCTCCCCCTCGGGGGAGTTCACTTACAGAGACTCCTCTGCGAAGGCCTTATGATGGTCAGCTTGCTGATCCCACGGCCCCTAGAGGGCGTATAAGGCGGAAGGCTCGTCCTCCCCTTCGCCGTAGAGGCCTTCCTTCTCCTCACAATGGAGTTAGGAGGGTTCTCTTCGGTTCGTCATCCCCGCAGTCCTTTGTGGAGGAGACTCACCGTTCACCGATCCTGCCAGCTACCACCTTAGACCTCTCCGGAGATCGTTCGCGGTCTCCTTCGGAAGAACGTCATCCTTCGGGACCCTGTGACCTGTCACCCTCCAGACCTGCTGACCTGCCGTCACCCTTCAAGGCTGTTGATGCGCTATATGCGCCTTCTAAACCTGTCATTGCGCAGGCACCGGTCCCTTCGGGGCACAAGGGACTTGAGCGCAAAACTGCGCCTCAATCCCTTAAGCGTCAGGTTCCCCCTGCGCGCCATCACGCTGCTGTTCCTGACTTAGCGCCACAGCGCTCACCTGCGCGCATGCGCGCACCCGTTCCTGTTCCTACGCACCAGGGTTCCCCTGTGCGCCCATATTCTACTGCGCGCCAGCGCCCACCTGCAGTTCCTGCTATAGCGCGCCAGCGCTCACCTGCGCACACGCGCTCAACTGCGCGCAAGCGCTCACCTGTTCCTGTTACAGCGCGCGCAGTCCTGGAGGTACCTAAGTTAGCGCACAGGCACTCACAGGTACCTCTAGACCCTACATCCAAACAGCGCTCTCCAGTGCCTCAGCGCACTTCTGGAGTTAAGCACGCAGTTGTTCCTGATACAGCGCACCTCTACGTTCCAGCGCGCAGTCCAGGAGGTTCCTATGTTAGTGCACAGGCGCTCACAGGTACTCCTGGACTCTCCATCTAAACTGCGCAATCCGGTGCGCGCGAATCCTGTTGCGCGTGATGCGCGCCCAACTCAGCAGCGCACACCTGTGCGCCCGAATCCTGTTGCGTGGCCTGCGTGCCCATCGCAGCAGCGCACCCCTGTGCGCCCGCGTCCTGATGTGCGCCATGCGCGCCCACGATCTCCTCAGGGGAAAATTCCTGCACCACCTGCACGCCCGCACGCAAATTCACCTTCGCGCTATTAAGAGGCTGCGCAATCGCGCCCTTGTCCTGTGCTTCCAGATACACGCCCACGCGCTACTGCGCACTCGCTCCCAACAGTCTCGCCCGCACGGGCTCTTCACCAGGTTCCTGCGTGCCCGCGCACACGCGATCAAATGATTGCTCCAGCGCAACCGCCCATCTAGCCTTCAACCCTGCTTCATGTTCCAGCTCATGCGCGCCGCACGCCCTCGCCATCTTCGATGCGCGCCCGCGCCCTCGCCATCACCCTCGCACGCCCGCGCTCTCGCGCATGCGCGAAATTCCTACTGCGCGCGATCCAGGGCAGGGCTCATCGCGCGACCACCAGCGCAATTTGCGCCCCAATCGCCAGGGCGATCCCGCACGAGATTTCACGGGGCTTCAGGCGGACAGGTCATCGTCTCGTTCCCCTCCCCGCAAGCTCAGAACAGCACGCTCGCCAGAGGAGGGCAGGTTTCAGGACAGGTCTAAGGATCCTTTCTCTTCAGCTTCGTTCCAGGCGAACCCTCGTTTGTTGACTCCTCCTAGGGATCGAACGATCCCCTTCCCTCCAGAGGGAGTGTCTGACAGCGTGACTGTCAGCCAGCAGCCCTGGTTTAGGACCATAGTCAGAGCTCTTATGCAGGCTTTTAAGCCTGTGTTCTCTGAACTGGGTCACAAATCAGTGTCGGCTTCTTCTCCCCTGAAGAGGAAGAGAGGAGTCCCCTCCGTGGTGACTTCTCCAAGGGCTAAGCTATCTCCTCGCAAATCCTTGCGCAAGGCTCCGTCTCCCCCCCAGACTTTCTCTCCCTCCCCTGCGGATGAGGATTTCCCATCCTCAGGGGAGTCGGACGAGCCGGTCCGTTCCCCCATCGCACTAATGGGGGAAACTCCGCCCCTTCCCGAGAAGTCTTCTCGCACATGGGAGAAGAGCCTGCACCTATCGTTACTAGAGTCCTGTATCCCTCCCAGGAGGTAGCCGAAGGACTCGAAGACTTCCTAAGTCTTCTGCAAGGATCAGACAGGAGCCAGCTAGACCTTCGGAGAATGTCCACGAGTCCCCCCAGGAAGACTTTGTGCCAGTCCTTTGGGAGGAGAGCATCAAGAGTCAGAACATGCGTTCTGGCAAGTTCTGACCCTCATGAGAAATCTCAACGGGTTTCCGGACCCAGAGATTCCTCCTCTTGAGGGTAAGGATACGGGTCTTGGACCGAATCTATGGCACCCAGAAACCCTCTAGGGCCAGTGCAGCTTTGCCCTGGTCACAAGGGATGAAGAGTGCCAGAGACAAGGTCGAAGGCCAGCTCTCTGAGCTTGCCTCCTCCAACAGATTCAGCGCCGGTAACAAGCTCCTCCCTCCTCCTCGAGTCCATCAGAGGAGGTATTTCGAGATCCTAGAGGAGACTTGTTTGGGTCTTCCTGTTCACCACTCCGTGGAAGAACTCACTGGGGGAGTCCCTCTAGAGAGACTCTCCAACCGGCACGTTTCGTATTCTGCTACTGAGATCCTAAGCCAGGAGAAGGTGGCGAAGTGTGCCACGCAGGCAACTTCGTGGCTTGACATCTGGCTGGGGTCTTTGGGCATCCTGGTGCGGTCCGAGGATCTGTCCAAGGAAAGCACCAGGAAGGCGCTGGAGATATTCTTACTCTCAGGCACGCTGACCATCGAGTTTCTGGCCCACCAAGTCTCAAGCTTGTGGGCCAATACGATCCTCAAACGACGGGACGCAGTGGCTGAGAGATTTCACCAGAAGGTCCCCAGTTCCGACGTTAGCAGGCTCAGACACTCTTCCGTTCTCGGTAAGAGTTGTTTGAGCCTAAGGACGTGGAGCTAGCCGCTGAGAGGTGGAGGAAGTCCAACCAGGATTCCCTCCTTCATAGGGCCCTGACATCGAGGCCCTACAAACCTTCAGCAACCCAACAGCCCCGTCCAGCTAAGGATGCGAAGAAGACAACAGCAGCAAAGCCAAAGGTGTCTAAGCCCTTTCCTGTCAGGGGCAGGAAGGGTAAAAAGTCTTCCAGGGGAGGTAAAAATCCTAGATGGAGCGGCCGAGGCCGTAAACGCTAGGATTGGCAGTCCCGCTGCATGTTCACCAGTGGGGGGATGCCTACAAAGTTGCGCGACAAGGTGGCAGCAACTTGGGGCAGATACCTGGACGATTTCCGTGATCGGTCAGGGTTATCGCGTCCTGTTCACAACATCTCCACCTCCCCTGACAGCGAGGCCAGTGTCATTGAGCTCCCTTACCATGGGATCGGTAAAGGGGCAGGCTCTCCGGGCAAAAGTCGTGACCATGTTGAAGAAGGACGCTCTCCAAGAGGTAGTAGACGGGTCCCCAGGCTTCTACAGTCGACTCTTTCTTGTAAAGAAGGCGTCTGGAGGCTGGAGACCAGTCATCGACCTCTCAACCCTGAACGGGTTTGTCAAACAGACACCGTTCAGTATGGAGACGGCAGACACGGTCAGACTTGCAGTGAGACCACAAGACTTCATGTGTACACTGAACCTGAGGGACGCGTACTTCCAGATCTCAGTCCATCCGTCTTCAAGGAAGTACTTAAGATTTTGCCTAGACAACAAGATCTACCAGTTCAAGGTGCTGTGCTTTGGTCTCTCCACAGCGCCTCAGGTGTTCACCAAGGTGTTCACCCTGATTTCATCATGGGCTCATAGGATCGGCATCCGTCTCCTCCGTTATCTGGACGACTGGCTGATCCTAGCAGACTCGAAGGCAACCCTTCTTCGCCACTGAGACAAGCTTCTCGAACTTTGCCAAGATCTAGGGAACATGGTAAACCTTGAGAAGTCCTCTCTGCAGCCCTCTCAGAGACTGGTATATCTAGGCATGGTCATAGTCACCAATCTCCACAAAGCCTTCCCATCAGACGACAGGATAGTAAGGCTGAGGAAGGTCGCAAGGCCTTTCCTCAAACGAGAAGAACTTCCAGCCCAAGCGTGGTTACGTCTCCTCGGCCATCTCTCCTCCCTGGCCCGTCTGGTTCCCAACGGTCGCCTCAGAATGAGATCTCTCCAGTGGCGACTCAAGTCCCGGTGGAATCAAGGACACGATTCCCCGGACAGTCTGATTCCTGTGGGTTCTGCGGAACAGACGGACCTCCAGTGGTGGGTGGCAGACGAGAACCTACGAAAGGGAGTGGATCTTCTCGTCCTTCCCCCAGATTTGATGTTGTTGTCGGACGCATCAAAGAAAGGGTGGGGGGCCCACGTTCTGAACCACAGGACCTCAGGCCTGTGGTCAGAATCAGAAAGGTACCTTCACATAAACCTGCTAGAAATGAAGGCCGTATTCCTGGCACTTCAGAAGTTCCATCAGGTCCTGGCGGGTCACTCCGTGGTGGTGATGAGCAACAACACCACAGTGGTGGCTTATATCAACAAGCAGGGAGGTACCTTTTCAGAACAGCTATCCCATCTTGCAGTAGAGATACTGAGATGGTCCGAAGCCCACTCGGTCACACTATCGGCTCGCTTCATTCCAGGCAAGAGGAATGTGCTCGCCGACAGTCTGAGCAGAGCGACGCAGATAGTGAGTACCGAATGGTCTTTGGATCGTCAAGTAGCCAACAAAGTCCTGACTTTGTGGGGTTCCCCGACTGTGGATCTGTTCGCTACAGCGCTGAACTTCAAGCTCCTGCTGTACTGCTCCCCAGTCCCGGACCCCAAGGCTCACTGGCAAGATGCCTTCCAACAACGGTGGGACAACATCGATGTATACGCCTTTCCCCCGTTCTGTCTGATGAGAAGGGTGCTCAACAAGACCAGAATATCGGTCAATCTATCGATGACCCTTATAGCTCCGCTATGGCATCACGCGGAATGGTTTCCGGACCTTCTGCAACTCCTTATGGAGCTCCCGAGAGAACTCCCTCCACGTCACGAGCTACTCAAACAACCAAACGCCAACATCTTCCACAAAACCCTAGCATCGCTTCGACTTCACGCCTGGAGACTATCCAGCACCTCCTCACTGAGACAGGATTTTCACAACAAGTTGCGAATAGGATGTCTGGACACCTGCGCAAGTCATCCGCAGGGGTCTACCAGGCGAAGTGGCGAGTTTTCTGTGGTTGGTGTCGTGGAAGGGGTATCTCTCCACTCGATGCCACTATTCCAGCAATAGCGGAGTTCTTCGTGTATTTGCGGGAGGAAATGCGCCTTTCAGTCTCGGCAGTGAAAGGCTATCGCTCAGCCTTAAGTCTAGCCTTCAGGCTGAAAGGAGTGGACATTTCTTCCTCGCTGGAACTTTCTCTACTCATACGAAACTATGAACTCACCTGCCCTCAGTTGGAAGTGAGACCTCCTCCTTGGAACGTGGTTCGAGTTCTCAGGTCTCTAAAGAGACCTCCCTACGAACCACTACGCCAGGCTTCAGATCGCCACCTAACTTGGAAGACGGTGTTCCTGCTAGCTTTGGCTTCGGCCAAGCGAGTCAGCGAACTTCATGGTCTCTCATACGACATCACCCATTCAAGGGGATGGGGGTAGGTAACGTTCAGGTTCGTCCCTGAGTTTGTTGCCAGGATTCAGAATCCAGGAGTGCCGGACCCTCGGTTCGACTCTTTCCAGGTTTCGAGTCTTCGTTATGTAACAGATGACCAAGACCATCTCCTACTGTGCCCAGTAAGGAGTCTGAGGTTGTATCTTAAAAGAACAGCTGCAGTTCGTCCCCAGGTGCAAGCTTTGTTTGTGAGCACTGGGAAAACGAAGAGGAGGGTCACCAGGAATACCATCTCGGCCTGGATTCGCAAGGTAATACACCTGGCCTTGAATCCTGATCCTTCTCCGTCACGTCGCCCTAGAGCACATGATGTCAGGGGCATAGCTATGTCCCTGGCCTTCAGGAAAAATTATTCAGTGACGCAGGTCCTGCAAGCTGGGGTGTGGAAGCGTCAGACGACCTTCACCGCCCACTACCTGCAAGACGTAACACACAGGAGACTCGATACGTTCTCTATCGGCCCTGTGGTGGCTGCACAAAAGCTTGTCTAATCTCAGGCCCTTAATGGACAGGTAGCAGAAGGTTGAGGGCATTGTTACCCGGTTTTAGTCTGCATGAATGAAAAGGTTTGTCTGGCCCTTATTCTTTTCTTCATCCTCTCCTCCCTTGGAGAAAGCAGCATCCTGGGTTCTCTGCACAGCTGACCTCAAACCACTGCAGGTAAACCATGCTTCCTTGTGTTCCTAGTATTAAGAGTAATACTGTAATGTCCCCATACCCTGACGAGGTGGTATTGGGAGAGTCTTAGCCTAGAATTCCATCTGAAGAACTCCAGGTCAACTTCCTAGGACGAGTCACGCCATTCACCTTCAGACACAGCTTATGTAGGCCGCAGCAGTTTCACAGCAATGCTAGCGAGGCGCAGGGACTCCTTATTTCTTGAGTACTTACACACTCAAATATTGAGTCCCCGGGCAAAGCCAAAGCTAGTATGGCAGGGATTTACCGCCCTTCCTAAGGGTTGAGTCACACTAAGTAAATAGCGTGGTTTGTATTTCAGTTACGGAACAAATGACAAATTTGTAGATAATTTGTATTTTTCCTAACTATACAAACCTTAGCTATTTACTCAAATTTGCCTGCCAGCCCTGTCCCCCTTGAAGTCCTACCTCTAAGCAAAGTGAAGTATTCACTCGTGTGTGTGAGGGGGGGGGTCGGTTTAGCAAGCTACCCCTCCCTACCCCCCGCTAACTAGCGGTGGGTTAGTAAACCCTCGTTAAAGTGCTAATGGCTCGTCATTTCAGCTACGCCGAAGTAATTACCCTAAGTAAATAGCTAAGGTTTGTATAGTTAGGAAAAATACAAATTATCTATGAATTTGTCATATTTTTTTTCAGGTGGAGCACATTTTATTGGACTCTGAGGGCAAAGCATGTGGAGTACAAGTGAAAAAAGGGAGTACATCTCTGACCATCAATGCACCTTTAGTCATCTCTGATGCTGGTAATATTAATATAAACCTGTACAGTATGTGTAAATGAATTCAGTCAAACCTCTAGCTATGAAAGAATCGGCTTACGAAATTTTCACTTCACGAAAGGAGATGCGAAGAAGTTTACGACTCGGATCACGAAAAATGTTTTGGACAACAAAAGGCGGTATGGAGCGGGAGCCCGACCGTATCCGAGACGGATTTTAAAATTCACGCGCCGCCAGCCCGTAAACTCGCTACCATTCTCCTGCGTTCCCATTGGTTATCTCCTTACTTGGATGCTAGTTACCACCATGAGATTCTGCTCTCCTATTGGTCGGCATCTACTGTACTGTATCCCATCTTGCATCTACTCATCGGCGTTCCTATGTCTTCTCGTTCTGGCAACAGTATTGTACGCATTGACTAAGTGTTTGTGATTTTGCTTTTGTAACAATTTTACAGTACATACTGTTATCGTGTGTGATACTTACGATACATCATTAGCCATGGGTCCCAAGAAAGTCGGTGATGTCAAGGGAAAGAAGAGGATGATGTTTTCCATGGAGATGAAGATGGAAATATTCAAGAAATACGAGGCTGGCATGCGGTTAAGTGTGCTCAGGAAAATTTTAAGAAGCAAGCAGAAACAAGCTTCTTTGGACAAATATTTTAGTAAGAGGCCTTTGGTAGAAGCAGACCAAGCGCCAGCTAAGAAACGAAAGTGGCAGTGATGAAGAAAATACATAGTGTAAATAAATTTAGAAAATAGAAAATGTAAAGTAAAAAAAAATAGAAAAAAAAAATTTTTTATTTTAAGTTTATCGTAAAGAAGAGAAGCTTGACTGACTAGTGACAGAATTTGGAAGGGTGTGTGAGAGAAGGAAGTTGAGAGTTAATGTGGGTAAGAGTAAGGTTATGAGATGTACAAGAAGGGAAGGTGGTGCAAGGTTGAATGTCATGTTAAATGGAGAGTTACTTGAGGAGGTGGATCAGTTTAAGTACTTGGGGTCTGTTGTTGCAGCAAATGGTGGAGTGGAAGCAGATGTACGTCAGTGAGTGAATGAAGGTTGCAAAGTGTTGGGGGCAGTTAAGGGAGTAGTAAAAAATAGAGGGTTGGGCATGAATGTAAAGAGAGTTCTATATGAGAAAGTGATTGTACCAACTGTGATGTATGGATCAGAGTTGTGGGGAATGAAAGTGATGGTGAGACAGAAATTGAATGTGTTTGAGATGAAGTGTCTAAGGAGTATGGCTGGTGTATCTCGAGTAGATAGGGTTAGGAACGAAGTGGTGAGGGTGAGAACGGGTGTAAGAAATGAGTTAGCAGCTGGAGTGGATATGAATGTGTTGAGGTGGTTTGGCCATGTTGAGAGAATGGAAAATGGCTGTCTGCTAAAGAAGGTGATGAATGCAAGAGTTGATGGGAGAAGTACTGTACGAGAGGAAGGCCAAAGTTTGGGTGGATGGATGTAGTGAAGAAAGCTCTAGGTGATAGGAGGATAGATGTGAGAGAGGCAAGAGAGTGTGCTAGAAATAGGAATGAATGGCGAGCGATTGTGACGCAGTTCCGGTAGGCCCTGCTGCTGCCTCCGGTGCCGTAGATGCCCGCGGAGGTAGCAGCAGTAGGGGATTCAGCATTATGAAGCTTCATCTGTGGTGGATAATGGGGGAGGGTGGGCTGTGGCACCCTAGCAGTACCAGCTGAACTCGGTTGAGTCCCTAGTCAGGCTGGGAGGAATGTAGAGGATAGAGGTCCCCTTTTTGTTTTGTTTCATTTGTTGATGTCGGCTACCCCCCAAAATTGGGGGAAGTGCCTTGGTATATGTATGTATGTAAAGTTGTGTTAATATTTCCTGCCATTTGTAGATGCTTTTCTTAAAATTAAGTGTTAATGTTTTCTATCATTTATAAATCTGTTTTGTAAAGTTAAGTGTTTACATTTTCTGCCACTTGTACGTAAACGTTTTCCACCGTTTTCATCCTCCTCTACTGCCCCGCACTTCGCTGTCAGACATCGCCTCACTCCAAAGGTAAGGTTCCACATATTTGCTACTGTATTTTTACTGTTTGCTCTAATTAAACACTTATTTTTCAGATTATCAATGTTAATTCATTATTAAATGATTAAAATACAGTACTTTTCATATATTTAGTACTGTTTAGTGGTGCATATCCTTTTTATAATCATTTAAAGTGATGTTTTTCTAGAGTCTGGAACAAATTAGACTATTTACATGTAAAAGGCGACTCGCTACACGAAAAAATAACTTTACGAAAGCCCTTACGTAACCAATTAATTTTGTGTTGCGAGGCATCACTGTATTGTTCCGACACTAAACAAACCTCACGCTATCTAATAGGGATTATCTTTCAGTGAAGCTGGAAGACTAGCCATTGAGACTTTAACGCGAGATGGCAACCACTGGACCACTAGTAAGTGGGGGTGGAGAGGGGTAGCTGAGTGATTACCGGCTACCCTGCTCACTCACACATCAGTGAAACTACGTCACATTTTTCTTTTGGCTTGAGGAGAATGGACATGTCTACTCTCGACTTCCTCAAAAGACTTGGCCATACAGACCATTGCTTTTCATTACTTTCTATTTTTCAAGTGTGATTGTTCTCCTTGACGCTCCTCATGCGCACTTGTCAAGGGCCGGAAGGGCGCACTTGAGGCACCTTCATATCCTCGATTGAGACCGACCCCCCTTCTCTGTATCCGCCCTACAAAGGACATCACTGCGAGCAGGATTCTACCTGCGATAAGTATAGGGAGTGGTCGGCCTCCCAGTGTGAGAAATTTTGTCGCCAGCAAAAGAAGTCTAAGAGAGATCCTTCACCTTCGGGGTCTTCCTCAAGAGTAAAGAAACCTCTGACTTCTTCTCTCACCCCTTGATCTCTTCCCAAAGCTCCTTCTCGCTCTGCGTCTTCCGAAGAACAGTCAAGCAGGAGCGTAGACTGGCTAACTCCTTGGCAACCTTGGGGTTCCGGGGACAATGTTGCTTCACCAAGTGAAGCACCTTCGCCCCTGCCCTTGGGCAAGCCTTTCTCCCTTTTAGATGTTCCACAGGCTTGTCCATCATTGGGTGTGGCTGGACCTCCTTCCAAGGAAGTGGTTTTTGATCTTCTACAGCCGGGTGCCCGAAGGGACCCGATCCATCTGGTGCCTCATTGAGGTTAAAGTCCTGTCCCCTGTTGACACTCTGGCTGTGTGCAAGGCCCACCTTTTGCTTTCCCCTGTTCCAGCCAGTCCAGTACGCCATCGTGATCAGCTTACACGTTCGCCCTCTCATCGACGATCTCCTGCTGATGACGAGTCCTCCCACCATCATCGGATCTCTTCATCTTTCAGGGACCGCAGTCCTCTACGTTCCCCCTCCTTCAGGCAGCGCTGCAGTTCGCAAGATCGATGATCTCGTCATTTTCCTGCTTGTGATCGTCATTCTCCTCGTAATCATCACTCTGGCGTATGCTCGTCACTCAACACCTCATGATCGTCACTTGCTTGCGGGTGTTCGATGCTCTGCTGACCATCGTTCTCCTGCTTTGGTTGATCATCCTAATCTAGCTGTACGTTCTCCATCTCGCCATTCGTCACACGTTTATGAGTCTCCTCACGATCATCAATCCATCTGCTCTTCCGCTAACATTTCATGCTCCCCCGCGAGTAAGGAAGTTCCTAGAGAGGCCTTGAGTTCATCGGAGAAATCTGCAGCACCAATCAGACGGCCTATTCCCTTCCCAGAATGCCTTAAAGAGCCTCCAAACAAGTACGCCAACATGCCTATCTACTTGGATCGCCCTAAGAGGGTCACTAAGGAGGGTCTCCAGATGCCTGTTCCTCTTCCCCTCAGTTTCAGGTTTCGAACCAAAGCCCTTTGAGGAAGCGCTCTCCACCTCCAGGCCTCCCCAAGGGTACACCGGACCTGTCGTCTGTAGGAGAACAGCCATCTTGATTTCACAACATCATCGATACCGTCAAGCTAGCAATGATAGGCACGTCCCAGCCAATACCTATTCCATCCAGGCAGAGGCCTGCTGTGGCCTCCACTCCCGGGATTCTGTGGAAGAAGTCTGTTTCCTTCTCCTCTTCCTCTGTCTTTTCGACTGATTCCAGGAAGAGACCTGGTTCCTCCAGGGACTCGGAACCATATATGCCTTTCTCTCCCATCGGTAGATTGCGGAGTGCACAAGAAGTACTCAGAGGATAGACTGGATCTCAACTGCCTGGAGTTGAACACCTGTCATGAGGACAAAGGAGAAGAGGAGGCTGATGAAGCATACTCCACCTCGTGCGGACCTGCTCCAACCTCGTTTTAGCCGAGACTTAGGCTTTCCCGTCTCCAATTGAGATAGTTCCCCTGAACTACAACCTGTCTCCAGACCACCTCCGGAGAACGAGGACCCTCAGGCAAGAGCAGTTCAGGGTCCTAAGGAACAGCAGGCACCCTCCAGACCTTCTTTGGTGGAGGAGTATTTTCCGTCCCGTAGAAAGCCTAAGGACACAAGACGGTCCCTAAGAACAATAAGGTACATGAAGCTCTCATGCAAGAGAGAGCCAGGAGATCTCCTGTTGCGGAATCTTCACAAAATGTCTCCTCCGTTGACGACTTCGACCCACCCCAGGATTCTATGGGAGAGAGCTTGTAGGTTGATGAATATTTGGACTCCCCTGACTAATATCTCCCTAGGGCAGCGAGTCCAGAATTCTAGTCAGAGGCAGAGTGTAAGGAGTTGGAGTATACCTTCTGGGAAGTCCTACCTGCATGAGGGCTATCAGTGGGTTGTCTGACCTGGAGACAGCCCCTCAAGAAGGCAAGTACATGGTCTTGGACCATATGTATGGGATCCAAAGACCCCCGAAGACCAGTGCAGCTCTGCCCATGTCTAAGGGTTTGACGGTGGCCAGAAGAAGGCATTTTCCCAGATCGCCAGCTCCTCAAGCTCGCTTTTAGCGGGCTTGTCCTCTTAAGTTTTTCCCACCCCCTTTTGTCAAACAAAGTAGATATTATGAGGTTGGAGACGACCCTCTTCTGGCACTACCTTTAGATCCTCAGATAGAGATACTACCGCTAGAGAGTTAGGGGGTCCTTTGACTGGCCAGACAGTACCATATTGGATCCTTCTCTCTGGTTACGGTTCTTTCCCTTTGCCTACACAGACACCGAATAGTCTGGCCTATTCTTTACAGATTCTCCTCTGTCCTCATACACCTGACAACACTGAGATTACTAAAAAATTCTTCTTCACCCAAGGGGTTAACTACGGCAATGTAATTGTTCAGTGGCTACTTTCCTCTTGGTAAGGGTAGAAGAGACTCTTTAGCTATGGTAAGCAGCTCTTCTAGGAGAAGGACACTCCAAAATCAAACCATTGTTCTCTAGTCTTGGGTAGTGCTATAGCCTCTGTACCATGGCCTTCCACTGTCTTGGGTTAGAGTTCTCTTGCTTGAGGGTACACTCAGGCACACTATTGTATTTAGTTTTTCTTTCTCTTGTTTTGTTGAAGTTTTTATTGTTTATATAGGAAATATTTATTTAAATGTTGTTACTATTCTTAAAATATTTTATTTTTCCTTGTTTCCTTTCCTCACTGAGCTATTTTCCCTGTTGGGGCCCCTGGGCTTATAGCATCCTGCTTTTCCAACTAGGGTTGTAGCTTAGCATTTAATAATAATAATAATAATAATAGAGGTTCTCGCAAGAGATATTGCGATAGAGAGACTTTCTTGGCTCTCAGCCTTGTTTTCTTTGTCTGAGCTCCTCAACGTTGAGAAAGTCGCGAAGTATGCCATGCAGGCTGCTTCGTGTCTTGATCTATGGCTGGTATCAGTGGGGCACCTTGTATGTACCAAGGATTGGTCCAAGGAGACTACAAGGAGGACCATGGAAATCTTCCTCTTGTCTGGCACTCAGACCTTGAAATTCCTTTCCTATTATGTTTATAACCTGTGAAGAAATGCAATTCTAAAGAGAAGAGATGCCATAGTTGAAAGGTTTCACAGGCAAGTTCCTAAGGCTGAGGTGATCAGGCTCAGGAACTCTACTATTGATGGAACATCTCTCTTCAAGCTGAAAGAAGCCGAGAGAGTGGTTGAAAATTGGAGGAAATCCACTAAGGACTCCCTCCTTCCCAGGGGCTTAACGACCAGGCCCTATGGGAAGACTACTCCACCTTCCAAAAAACAGCTGCATCCCAACAAACCCTTGTCTAGTAGGACAGCATGGGCCTCAAAGAAGGTGTCAAGCCAATCCTTTCTTGTCAAAGACCCAAAGGGCTCCAAACCCTCCAGAGAAAGAAAAGGTGGCAAGGGAAGCAACAGCGACCACTTCCGCTAGGAGCGGGCAATCCTCTCACCTGCCCACGTGTTGGGGGGATGCCTGCAACTCCGCTGGCCGAGGTGGCTGCAGCATAGGGAAGATCCCTGGACGATCTCCATGATTTGTGTAGGGTATTGCATCCTGTTCATAAAGTCTCTCAATCCACTGACTCAGGATCCAGTTCCATTGAGCTCCTATGCGAAGGGATCCGCAAAGGAGCCGGCCCTTCGGGCAGAAGTTCAGACCATGTTGGAGAAGGGCGCTCTCTAAAAGGCCCTCGACGGTTCCCCAGGCTTCTTCAGTCGACTCATTCTTGTGAAAAAGGCATCTGGAGGCTGGAGACCAGTCATCGGTCTCTTGGCCCTGAACAAGTTTGTCGTACAAACCATTTAGGATGGAGACAGCAGACACGGTCATTCAGGTAGTAAGGTTTTAGGACTTCATGTGCATGCTGGATCTCAAAGATGCATACTTCCAGGTCCCAATCCATCCGTCTTCAAGAAGTATCTTTGGATCATACACAAGAGCAGGCAATACCTGTAAAAAGTACTGTGCTTAGGCCTTGCGACATCACCTCAAGTCTTTATGAGAGTATTTGCCCTAGTGTCATCCTGGGCTCATAGAATCTGCATTTGTCTCCTTAGATACCTCGATGACTGGCTGATTCTAGCAGACTTGGTGGCAACCCTTTTTCAGCACCAGGACAAACTGCTCGAGTTTTGTCAAGATTTGAGGATTGTGATAAATCTAGAGAAGTCATCATTACTCCCTTCTCAAAGACTGGTATACCTGGGTATGATAATAGACACCAAACTTCAGAATGTGTTTCCATCAGACTACAAAGTACACATGCTGAGGGAGGTGGCAAGCCCCTTTCTCAGACGAGAGGAGCTTCCAGCCCAACAGTGGTTGTGTCTCCTAGGTCACCTAGCATCCCTGGTCTGTCTAGTGCCCAACGGTCGCCTCAGGATTCGATCTCTCCAGTGGCTGCTGAAGTACAGGTGCAGTCAGCACACCAGCTCCCCGGATACGCTAATTTTTATGGGACAGGAGCAAATGATGGATCTTCAGTGGTGGGTGACGGAAGAGAACTTCCGCAGAGGGATGGACCTTCTCGTCCCTCCCCCAGAATTGTTGCTCTATACAGATGCATCAAAAGAAGGGTGGGGGTCCCACATGCTGCACCACACAGCCTCCGGGCTATGGTTGGGATCTGAAAGGTACCAGCAAGTAAGTCTCTTAAAGATGAGAGCAGCCTTTTTAGCTCTTCAACTGTTCCAACAGTTCCTAACATGTCATTCCATGGTGCTCATGAGCGACAACACCACAGTAGTGGTGTAATTCAACAAACAAGGTGGTACCTTTTCGCAGCCCCTATGTCATATAGCAGTAGAGATGTTAAGATGGACAGAAGAACATTTGGTGTCCCTATCAGCTCACTTCATTTCGGGCAAGAGGAATGTGCTCGCAGACAATCTGAGTAGAGCGACTTAGACGGTGGGCTCTAAATGGTCTTTGAATCATCTGATAGCCAACAAAGTCTTGACTTTGTGTGGTTCCCCAACTATGGACTTGTTCACTACGTCCCTGAACTCCAGGCTCCCGCTATACTGTTCCTTAGTCACGGACCCTCAGGCTCTCTGGCAGGATGTATTCCAACAACAGTGGGATAACATCGACGTGTCAGGATGCATTCTAGCAATGGTGGGACAACATCGACGTGTCAGGATGCATTCTGACAACGGTGGGACAACATCAGCATGTATGCCTTTCCCCCGTTTTGTCTGATGAAAAGGGTTCTCAACAAGACCAGAGCATCCAACAACTTATTCATGACACTCGTAGCCATGACAGAGTGGTTCCTGGACCTACTCCAGTTCCTGATAGAGCTCCGAGAGAACTCCCTCCATGACAAGATCTACTCAGATAACCACACACAAACATCTATCACAAAGCAGTAGCTTCTCTTTGTTTTCATGACTGGAGACTATCCAGCATCTCTTTTCACAGAAAGGCTTTTTGCAACAAGTTGCAAGAAGGATGTCTGGATATCTACAAAGATCCTCTGCTTCAGTCTGCCAGGCAAGTGGACTGTCTTTTGTGGTTGGTGTCGTGGAAGGGGTATCTTTCCCCACGATGCCACTATTCCAGTAATAGCGGAGTTCCTTTTATACCTTCGTGAGGAAAAGCTCTTCTCGGTCTCGGCAGTGAAAGACTACCGCTCTGCCTTAGGCATTGGGTTAAACTGAAAGGAGTTGATCTTTCCTCATAGTTGGAATTTTCTCTCCTCATATGAAGCTAAGAGATCATTGCCCCCAGTCAGCAGTTAGACCTCCTCCTTGGAATGTTGTTTGCATCCTTTGGTCTCTGAAGGTTGCTCCCTACGAACGATTACAGCAGGCAACGGATTGCCAACTCACTTTGAAGACAGTAATCCTACTTGGTAAGGCTTTGGCAAAGTGAGTTAGTGGACTTCATGGTCTATCCTACGACGTCCCCCATTCAAGGGGATGGGGGAAGGTGACACTCGGGTTTCGTCCCTGAGTTTATTGCCAAGACTCAAAATCCGGGAGTAGCGGATCCTAGATTTGGGCCCTTTCGGATTGGGAGTCTTTGTTCTGTAACCAATAATCAAGCTCAACTGTTTCTTTGTAGAGTAAGGAGTTTAGGATATTACCTTAAACACACTGCAGCAGCTCGTCCCCGAGTGTCAGCACAGGAAAGGTCAAGAGGAGGGTCACAAAGAATATCGTCACGGCTTGGATTCGCAGGGTCTTTGACCATGCACTGAATCCTAACCCTCCTCCTGCTCATTGACCTAGAGCTCATGACGTCTAAATGTAACTACTCTGTGGTGCAGGTGTTGCAAGTGGGTGTGTGGAAGCGTCAGACAACCTTCCCCGCCCACTACCTGCAAGACATGACCCATAGCAATATGAAAACTTTTCCATTGGTCCAGTGGTGGCTGCAAAACAAGTGGTTTAAAAAAAAATAGTGACATAGTTTCACTGATATGTAAGTGAGCAGGGTAGATTGCAAGGCAACCCCCCTGCTACCCCTCTCCACCCCCTCTAACTAGATAATCCCACTTAGATAGCTACAGTTTTATATTGTTAGGAAAAATACAAATTACTTCCAAATTTATCATATGTATGTTTACCAATCTTGAATGCACAGTACTGTCAACTATATATTTTATCAAAGTTCTGTTCCCATTTCATTAATTTTTTTTCTTGTTGAATACTTGATAAATACAGTCAAGCCTTGTTATTAGTGATAGTTAGGTTACAGACAGTCGCGATAATCAAAAATTTGCGAATAAATGTTACACTAGGGTTGGCTAGCTCCTAACCTAAAAAGTCACTGCCCCTTGTCACAAGCAGGTGCCTGAGCTGATGATTAACACAGTAAATACTGCCTAATAGCCTTAACTTGGTTTCTACAGCAGTTTATAATCATATGTACAGTGTACAGAACATTTGCACACATGTACACTACGTACTGGACACAGTAAGGTTACAGTACAGTATTGTGCTAAGGTAAAGTTTACCTAGTCGTCATCATCCCCTTACTGTTCTGTAAAGTAAAAGTTGTTCCTATCTAGTAATACTGTACTGTAACCTAATACTCACTGATACTGTAGTGTATATTACTGTAATATATGTACAGTAATATTACTACAGTACAGCTTAACTGTCCACCCATCCCTATACCAAGGCACTTACCCCAATTTTGGGGGGTAGCCGACATCAAACAAATGAAAAAAAAGGGGGACCTTTCCTCTCTACGCTCCTCCCAGCATAACGAGGAACTCAACCGAGTTCGGCTGGTACTGCTAGAGTGCCACAGCCCACCCTCCCCCGTTATCCACCACAGATGAAGCTTCATAACGCTGAATCCCCTACTGCTACTACCCCTACGGTCATCCAAGGCGACCGGAGGAAGCAGCAGGGCCTGCTGGAACTGCATCACAATCGCTCCCCATTCATTCCTATTTCTAGCACACTCTCTTGCCTCTCTCACATATATTCTCCTATCACCCAGAGCTTTCTTCACTCTGTCCACCCACCCAAATCTTGGTCTTCCTCTTGTACTTCTCCCATCAACTCTTGCATTCATCACCTCCTTTAGCAGACATCCATTTTCCATTCTCTCAACATGGCCAAACCACCTCAACACATTCATATCCACTCTAGCTGCTAACTCATTTCTTACACCTGTTCTCACCCTCACTAATTTGTTCCTAACCCTATCTACTTGAGATACATCAGCCATACTCCTCAAACACTTCATCTCAAACACATTCAATTTCTGTCTCTCCGTCTCTTTCATTCCCCACAACTCCGATCCATACATCACAGTTGGTACAATCACTTTCTCATACAGAACTCTCTTTACATTCATGCCCAACGCTCTATTCTTTACCAATCCCTTCACTGGCCCCAACACTTTGCAACCTTCATTCACTCACTGACGTACATCTGCTTCCACTCCACCATTTGCTGCAACAACAGACCCCAAGTACTTGAACTGATCCACCTCCTCAAGTAACTCTCCATTCAACGTGACATTCAACCTCGCACCATCTTCCCTTCTCCTACATCTCATAACCTAACTCTTACCCACATTAACTTTCAACTTCCTTCCCTCACATACGCTTCCAAATTCTGTCACTAATCGGCCAAGCTTCTCTTCCAAGTCTGCAATCAGTACGGTATCATCCGCAAACAACAACTGATTTACCTCCCATTCGTGATCATTCTCATTTATCAGTTTCAATCCTCATCCAAGCACTTGAGCATTCACCTCTCTCACCACTTCTTTAACATACAAGTTAAACAACCATGGCGACATCTCACATCCCTGTCTCAGCCCCACTTTCACCGGAAACCAATCGCTCACTTCATTTCCTATTCTAACACATGCTTTACTACCTTTTTCAAAACTTTTCACTGCTTGCAACAACCTTCCACCAATTCCATATAACCTCATCACATTCCACATCGCTTCCCTATCAACTCTATCATACGCTTTCTCCAGATCCATAAACGCAACAAACACCTCCTTATCTTGCATATCTGCTTAACTGTAAAAATCTGATTCATACAACCCCTACCTCTTCTAAAATCACCCTGTACTTCTAAGATTACATTCTCTGTAATTATTTAAATAAGCGTAATTTTCTAGACTGCAATAATGCTTCTGAATAAAAGAGAGAGAGAGAGAGAGAGAGAGAGAGAGAGAGAGAGAGAGAGAGAGAGAGAGAGAGAGAGAGAGAGAGAGAGAGAGAGAGAGAGAGAGAGAGAGAGAGAGAGAGAGAGAGAGAGAGAGAGAGTGTGTGTGTGTGTGTGTGTGTGTGTAATGAATGAAATCTTTGTTTCTTTACCAAGTCTCTATTGAGGCTTTATAATCAAGCACCACAGAGCTAAAAATTTTAAAATATCGTGCATCAGCAATATGAATGAAACTCTGGTTAACTTTATGCAATTCAACTCGGTACAAGTAAATAAAATATGAGAGAAGCATTTCAAATAAAAGTACTGGAATTAGTATGCTAATTGGAAAATGATAGATTAAGTAATAATTGTTTCTTTCAGTAAATATGAAATATCCTTTGGTAGCATGCATTAATAATAAGGGAGTTATTTTATCTGAAAATTAAGGTTGACGAGAGACTACGCAGGGTTGATCAGCTGATTTGAATGTAAACAATGCACAAGATTATAATTCGCTGTTTTTAATTATGAATACGATACTAAAATGTGAATATTACATGCATTATTATTGGATACAGTTAAGTGAAACACCAGTTTAATCAAAGTGCGGTTTATTTCAATTATAGCTGTAATTTTTTACCACATAAAGGGATATACCCTGTACAGAGAGCTAGGACCCGCTGGGTGTAGAGATAGGTAGTGGCGTGCAGTGCTCCCAGTGTAAAGGAGCACGGGCTATTTGAAATCAGCTTGAATTTTATCGCAATTTATATGAGAATTTTTATTTAATAGGTATTGCATTGTTCTTGGCCATCCCAATGCTGTTACCAGCTATTAGAAATCAAATTCTTAATGTTGGGTAAACAATCATCACAACAATTTTTTTTTAATTCTCCTTGGCAGCAAAAAAAACCGAAACCGCGAAGCACGAAACCACAATAAATGAGATCTGACTGTAGTAGATTTCAATACAGTACTGGACTTCTATAACAATAAGATATGTAACTTTACAAAGTCACAAAATTTTTCTCAGTGTGAAGAAGATTATCTATCTTTTGTTAGGGGGAATATCAGGAGGGTAATTCATGAAGTGTCACATTTCTCAAACCCTCTCTTAGTTGGAAGAGCTGGTTTTAGAGGATGAGAAGTTAGAAGTTTTTATTTTATTTTAAATTGTGAATGAATAGTTATCAAAGTCAATAAGGAACACATAACTATGGCGTTTACTGTATATGATAAGTGTTTTAGAAAAAGACAACTGCTTCATTAAATTTCACCCTAAGATAACAATAACTTTGATGATTAAAAATGCCAGATTTTCTAAACTTGATGATTTTGCATTGGAAGCATTTAGAAAAAAAAAACCTATTAGAAAAATTTACTACATGAAACCTTTGGCCATATAGTACTGTACAAAATTGGAAAAAATATTAAGATTTAAAGACGGTCACACTAGTGAAATTTCTGTCGACTTGAATTTGGTGTTGACTTTTCATGTTTTGATAATGACTTTCTGGTGTCTTTATTACAAATTTTAGAAATGATAGGGATTGAATTCTACCCATTGCTACCGTAGACTTTATTGTTTGCTTAAAAGGAAGATGGAGAGCTTGGTATAATGGACAAGATTAGTCGAAGAAATAAGAGAGATGATGCTAAAGTGGTGTCACAATGTTCAACAGATGAATGAACTGTTCTTTAGTCAGTCTAATCTAGTTCTTCAGGGTTAGTTCATCTTCCATGCTCAGTTCCTTTACTAGGCTGTAACAAACAATATTGTTTTCACACTGTTTTACCTAGGATCAAAGCCAAAGATGGGTTTTTTATTTTTTCATTCTATGCAACACCATTAAACACATACAAGCACGACCCACTATTACAGATGTCTTTCTGTTAAAAGGCATACGTGTTTTGTTATAACACTTGAAAGTCACAGCGAAAACGGCTTGTTTACAGTTTTGACAACGACAAACACGGTAGGAAGAAGAGCGCGTGCGACAGCCACGAGTATGGAATGATGTAGACCTCTTTGAAAAGTCAACGACAAACTCAGGAAAAGTCCATGGAAATATTGCTAGTGTGACAGAACCTGTAGAGTTTAAAAAAGTTGCCAAAAATCATAGCATCTTCACACTTTAAGAGTAAAAATTGAGTTAATGACATATTTATGTTAGCCTTTCCTAAATTGATGTCTTACTAAATATAGTGGATGACCGCATTTGCAATATTTGATTTATTTAAAATTTTATCAGGTGTCTACAACACATACAAGAAGCTGTTGCCCATTGACGTGGCTTCATCGTCAAATATTTGGCCCGTGCTGAAGAAGTGTGAGCCTGGACCTGGTTGCATGTCAGTCTTTGTGGGCCTGGATTGCTCTGCTGAAGATCTTGACATTTGTCACAAGAAGAATGTTTGGGCATTCACAAAGAACAACTTTGATAAGGTGAGAACATTTGTTTACTTTTAGATACATTTGACCCTCAGTTCGTAGTCAGTGATACATATCTTGATGTAACATATTTCAGTAGGATATAACCGTCTGTACATCATATGTAGTTCTCTAAATGATCTTAGTAGACTCCCTTCTGTCTACACTGTTATCAACTCTATTATGCTTACAGTATTATCTTCCTTTTGTAGTTTTCCTCATTGGTTGTCCGACTTGTTTAGTTGTGGTTGATGGGGAAAAATAGTTTTATATTTTAGGATCAAGTAAGCTTACTTTGTAGATATTGGCCATGTGACTCACAGGTAAGTATTGAAATAATTAGTTTCATAAAAACTCTGTTTTTAGCCCATCTCAATAATAATAAAAGATAAAAGGCAATTTCTTTTGTGTTTTTTGACATATCTCTTTGGTCTCTTTAACAGTTGGCTCTCGATTATCTTAGCATGAAGCGTGAGGAAGCAGAAAATGTTGATATACCTCTTGTCTTCATATCTTTTCCCTCCACCAAAGATCCAGAGTGGGATAAAAAATATCCAGGTACTGTATCTTCTAATACTAAATTGTTAAGCTTTAAACAATATATCAGTTTAACTAATCTCATGTTTTCTACTTGATTAAACTGATACTTCCATCCTCAGAAAGCCCATGTTACAAAGAAATTATGGTATATTCTTTGCTTAAATTTGTTTGTTGTATACAAATGTAAATCCTTGTTTTTTTTATAAGCTATAACTTCTGAGTTATGTCTGTGTCGCTGTAACGCAGTTCTGATAGGCCCTGCAGCTTCTTCCGGTTGCCATGGTGACCGCTGAAGTAGCAGCAGTAGGGGATTCGGCATATGAAACTTCATTTGTGGTGGATAACAATGGAGGGTGGGCTGTGGCAACTTAGCAGTACCAGCCAAACTTGACTGAATCAATTGTCAGGCTGGGAGGAGCAGAGAGAGGAAAAGTTCCCTTTTGTTCCTTTTTTTTTATATCGGCTACCCCTAAAATTGCGGGAAGTGCCTTGGTAAATGGATAGATAGCTGTTCCTTATCTTCCTGGATAGAGTGATGAGAGATGTCAAAAAAAAGAACAGGAGGTATAAGTGCCAGTTTATGGATTGAAAAAATTAGTGTTGAGTGGTTGTCTTTTTGCCAATGGCACAGCATTGATTGGATTAAGGAAGAAAAGTTGCAGAGACCTGTAAAATAGTTTGAAAGTCTTTACAAGAAGAAAAAGTTAATAGTACTAAATATGAACAAATGTAAGACTGTGGGGTAAATAGGAGGCAGAAAGCTAGAGGATTGAAAGTGGTTGATTTGTAAAAGTGTTCTAAGTAAATATTGAATTCTAATGGAATGAGGGAGAAGGTGAATTGAAAAATAGGTGAAGCACAGAAGGTACTAGGGATACACAAAAGATTGGAAAGATACCAGATGTATGTGTGAAGCCTGGGTATAAATGACTGAAGAATGAGCCCACGCCCTTCATGAATCTTATAAATAGAAGTTTTCAATATTAATCTTACCCGATGATCATGTAGCTGTCAACTCCGTTGCCCGACAGAAATCTACGGTCGGGATACGCCAGCGATCGCTATACAGGTGGGGGTGTACTCACCAGCGCCATCTGTGGTCAGGTACTCAAGTACTTCTTGTCAACAAGACCTCAATTTTTCCTCTGTCGTGCCACCGGCAAGACCTACATGGATACGCTGTTGATTTTGGAGTCTTTTGTTCATGTTTTGGTGAAGTATTTGCTCTGAAATTTAGCCTTCGCTTTACAGGAAGCTTTAGCCTTAGCTTAGCAAGCTTTTGGTATTAATTTGATTCATTGGTTAACGATCTTTGCTTTACTTTGGAATTCCCCCTTTGACTACTTCTAAAATTCAAGATGTCTGACCATTCCCAAGTTCCTAAATACAGGCGATGTAGTGTTAGGACTTGTAATAGGCGTCTTCCGAAGGCCTCTGTTGATCCTCACACCGTATGTTCCAATTATAGGGGAAAATCCTGTCAATTGGAAGATCGATGTGGGGAATGTGCTGGGCTTTCGGAATTCGATTTTAATGAATTCCTCAGATATACTCGTAGGTTAGAGAAGGAGAGAGATAGGAGGAGTTCTTCTCGCTCTTTGGATATTTCCTCTCCCCATGCCCCTCAACCTTTTCCTTCCCCTGTGGTGGTGACCCCCGAACCTGCTACGAGTGCTCAGCCTGCAATGGCTGATATGTTGCGTGCCATTCAGGCTCTCGGTGATAAGGTGGAGTCGTTGGTGAGTGACCGCAATCAGCTCTTGGCAGATGTCAGAGAGCTGAAAGCGAAGAGTGCAGTGGGAAGTGTTAGTGCTAGTGCTGTGCATAGTGTCAGTGTCAGTGTTGCGCATGAGGATACATCTGTGCGTGCCAGTCGTCCTCCCAGTCCGGGACCTCTTGCAAGCTCCCAAGCCCAGGGGAGAAGCAATGTCGAAGGACCAAAGGGTTCGGCAGGCCTTGATCGGCGCACAGATGTATCCTCAGTGGTTGCGGACGTATCTGCTAAGGATCGTCCCTTCCACTCCCAGACGAATGAGCCCTTACATTCCTCGTCTGTGGAAGAGGTTTCCAGGAGGAAACGGTGGACTAAGGTCTCACGACCGCTCAAACGTAAGGTCCCTTCCGAGCTAGTCCAACGGCCAAGGTGTAGCCACTGGGTCAGTTCGGACTCGCCGCAGTCATCTGATGACTGCACACCTCCCAAGAGAGGTAGAGTGGTCCCTCAACAGGCCTCTGCTCCCACCACAGTAGACCCTAAGTGGTCCATGCTGCAGACTATGCAGTCTCAGCTTGCGGCTTTTATGCAGGAGTATCATGCAGAGAAGGTTAACACCCCTCCTCCTGTGAGAGCTCCTCCACCGTTGCGCAGTCCTCACTGCCAGACGCATGTTCGTGCTGCACCTTCTGCTTACATGCGTGAGCTGCCGCATCGGGAGTTGCCGGGTTCCAGCACTATGCGGCATTCTCCTCAGCCCATGCAGCATGCTCTGCAGACCTTACAGCATGCTCCGCACCCCATGCAGCATGAGCCGCATTCCATGCAGCATGAGCCTCATCCCATGCAGCATGAGCCGCATACCATGCAGCATGAGCCTCATACCATGCAGCATGAGCCGCATCCCATGCAGCATGAGCCGCATGCCATGCAGCATGAACCGCATGCCTTACAGCATGCTCTGCATACCACACCGCATGCTCCTCAGCCCACCGCAGACCCTCCCTCTCACCGGCCCTCTGCTTTTGTTGTTGCCAGCTCACAGTCTGTCCAGCAGAGGCATGATGATGGATCCGCAGGTACGCATGCACCCGTTCTGCAGGATTCAGCCGTTCAGCTTGCTGCTCTGCCTTTGCCTCTTACAACTCACCTGTCGGGTGAGGAGGTTTCTGAGGATGAAGCTGCTCATCTAGATGATCCTCACTCTGATGTTGAAGGACACAAGTCTTCGCCACCCTCCTTAGACTTTTGCAAAGTCCTTCTTTGTTCAGAGAGTTGTACCCTGAACACTTTGTGTCTGCAACCCCTCGTTCTCCTCCCTCCGAGTTTGCTCTGGGCATGCAGACTACTGCGCCTGCCTTCACCAAGCTTGTTCTCGCCAGATCATCAAGGAGAGCTTTGAGGGTTATGGGGGATTGGTTGCAGTCCAAGAAGCAACTGGGAAGGACCTCTTTTGTGCTTCCTCCTCCCAAGCTGGCTTCTAAGTCGGGCGTCTGGTATGCCACGGGAGAGGAACCTGGCTTGGGGGTTCCTGCCTCTGCCCAGGCCGACTTCTCAAGTCTGGTTGACTCTCCCCGCAGGTCGGCTATGAGACGTTCGAAGATCTGCTGGTCCTTTTCAGATCTTGATCACTTGTTAAAGGGAGTCTTTCGTGCCTTCGAGATATTCAACTTCCTCGATTGGTGTCTGGGAGCCTTAAGCAGGAAGACTTCCCCTTCTGACAAGGACTCAGCCATGCTGATCATGTCCAGCATGGACAAGGCAATACGGGATGGGTCTGGCGAGCTTGCGGCTTCTTATGTATCAGGGGTCCTCAAGAAAAGAGAACATCTGTGCTCCTTCTTATCTGCTGGTATCACCCCTTGCCAGAGGTCAGAGTTGCTGTTTGCTCCTCTTTCCAAGTGTCTGTTTCCGGAGGAGTTAATTAAGGGGATGGCTGCCTCTCTTCTCCAGAAGGATACGCATGACCTCATGGCTTCTTCTGCACGTAAGGCTAAGACCTTACTTTCCGTGCCTAAACCTTACCGCCCCTTAGCAGTTGATACACCTGCTTCCAGGTTCATCCCGCCCTTTCGTGGCAGAACCTCCAGCAGAGGAGGTACCCGTGCAGACAGTCACCGTGGCAAGTCCAAGAAGGGTTCCAAGTCCACAAGAGGCAAGTTTTGACTGCCTTCCTCTCCAGACAGCTGTAGGAGCCAGACTCAAGACCTTCTGGCAAGCTTGGGAGAGCAGAGGTGCAGACGCTCAGTCTGTGAAGTGGCTGAGGGAGGGATACAGAATTCCGTTCTGCCGCAATCCCCCTCTAGCTACATCTCCCATCAACCTCTCTCCCAACTACAAGGAGAAGGACAAGAGGCTAGCGTTGCAACAAGAGGTGTCGCTCTTGCTACAAAAGGAGGCAGTGGTCATAGTCCGGGACCATCAATCCCCGGGCTTTTACAACCGTCTCTTCCTGGTAGCCAAGAAGACAGGAGGTTGGAGACCGGTGCTGGACGTCAGTGCGCTCAATGCTTATGTCACCAAGCAGACGTTCACGATGGAGACGACGAAGTCGGTCCTAGCAGCGGTCAGGCAGGAGGACTGGATGGTCTCGTTAGACCTGAAAGACGCATACTTTCACGTCCCCATCCATCCAGACTCCCAACCTTTCCTGAGATTCGTCTTTGGAAAGGTTGTGTACCAGTTCCAAGCCCTGTGCTTTGGCCTAAGCACGGCACCTCTTGTGTTTACGCGACTGATGAGGAATATTGCGAAATTCCTTCACTTGGCAGACATCAGAGCCTACCTCTATTTAGACGACTGGCTTTTAAGAGCTCCCACAAGTCGTCGCTGTCTGGAGAATCTCAGATGGACTATGGATCTGACCAAGGAACTGGGCCTCCTGGTCAATTTAGAGAAGTCCCAGCTCGTCCCATCCCAGACCATTGTTTACCTGGGTATGGAGATTCAGAGTCGAGCTTTTCGGGCTTTTCCGTCGGCCCCAAGGATCAACCAAGCCCTAGAGTGCATCCTGAGCATGCTGAGAAGGAACCGATGCTCAGTAAGGCAGTGGATGAGTCTAACAGGGACACTTTCATCGCTGGCCCTGTTCATCGAGTTAGGGAGACTCCACCTCCGCCCCCTTCAGTATCATCTGGCTGCTCACTGGATCAAGGACATGACGCTAGAGACGGTCTCAATTCCTGTTTCCGAAGAGATGAGGTCTACTCTAACGTGGTGGAAGAACAGCATTCTTCTCAAGGAAGGTCTTTCGTTGGCTGTTCAGACCCCCGACCACCGTCTCTTCTCGGACGCATCAGACTCGGGCTGGGGTGCGACATTGGACGGACAGGAATGCTCGGGAACATGGAATCAGGAGCAGAGGATACTTCACATCAATTGCAAGGAGTTGTTGGCGGTTCATCTGGCCTTAATGAACTTCAAGTCCCTCCAGCTAAACAAGGTGGTGGAGGTGAACTCCGACAACACCACAGCCTTGGCTTACATCTCCAAGCAGGGGGGGACTCATTCGAGGAAGTTGTTCGAGATCGCAAGGGACCTCCTCATTTGGTCAAAAGATCGAAGGCTCACGCTGGTAACGAGGTTCATTCAGGGCGATATGAATGTCATGGCAGATCGCCTCAGCCGGAAGGGTCAGGTCATCCCCACAGAGTGGACCCTTCACAAGAATGTTTGCAGCAGACTTTGGTCCCTGTGGGGTCAGCCAACCATAGATCTGTTCGCTACCTCGATGACCAAGAGGCTCCCATTGTATTGTTCTCCGATTCCAGACCCGGCAGCAGTTCACATGGATGTCTTTCTGCTGGATTGGTCCCATCTCGACCTGTATGCATTCCCGCCGTTCAAGATTGTCAACAGGGTACTTCAGAAATTCGCCTCTCACAAAGGGACACGGCTGACGTTGGTTGCTCCCCTCTGGCCCGCGAGAGAATGGTTCACAGAGGTACTGCAATGGCTGGTCGACGTTCCCAGGACTCTCCCTCTAAGAGTGGACCTTCTGCGTCAACCTCACGTAAAGAAGGTACACCCAAGCCTCCACGCTCTTCGTCTGACTGCCTTCAGACTATCGAAAGACTCTCAAGAGCTAGAGGCTTTTCGAAGGAGGCAGCCAGAGCGATTGCCAGAGCAAGGAGGACATCCACTCTCAGAGTCTATCAATCTAAATGGGAAGTCTTCCGAAGCTGGTGCAAGGCCAATGCAGTTTCCTCAACCAGTACCACTGTAACCCAGATTGCTGACTTCCTGTTACATCTAAGGAACGTTAGATCACTATCAGCTCCTACGATCAAGGGTTACAGAAGTATGTTGGCAACGGTTTTCCGCCACAGAGGCTTGGATCTTTCCTCCAACAAAGATCTACAGGACATCCTTAGGTCTTTTGAGACCTCTAAGGAACGTCGGTTGTCCACTCCAGGCTGGAATCTAGACGTGGTCCTAAGGTTCCTGATGTCATCTAGATTTGAACCGCTCCAATCAGCCTCTTTCAAGGACCTCACATTAAAAACTCTTTTCCTCGTATGCCTAGCAACAGCTAAAAGAGTAAGTGAGATCCACGCCTTCAGCAGGAACATAGGTTTCACATCTGAAACGGCTACATGTTCCTTGCAGCTCGGTTTTTTGGCTAAAAACGAGCTTCCTTCACGTCCTTGGCCTAAATCGTTCGAGATCCCTAGCCTATCCAACTTGGTGGGTAACGAGTTGGAGAGAGTACTTTGCCCAGTCAGAGCTCTTAGGTACTATCTGAAAAGGTCAAAACCCTTACGAGGACAATCAGAAGCCTTATGGTGTGCTGTTAAGAAGCCTTCGCTACCAATGTCTAAGAACGCAGTTTCTTACTACATCAGGCTTCTGATTAGAGAAGCTCATTCTCATATGAAGGAAGAAGACCTTGCTTTGCTGAAGGTAAGGACACATGAAGTGAGAGCTGTGGCTACTTCAGTGGCCTTCAAACAGAACCGTTCTCTGCAGAGTGTTATGGATGCAACCTATTGGAGAAGCAAGTCAGTGTTCGCATCATTCTATCTCAAAGATGTCCAGTCTCTTTACGAGAACTGCTACACCCTGGGACCATTCGTAGCAGCGAGTGCAGTAGTAGGTGAGGGCTCAGCCACTACATTCCCATAATCCCATAACCTTTTTAACCTTTCTCTTGATTACTTTTATTGTTGTTTTTGGGTTGTACGGTCGGCTAAGAAGCCTTCCGCATCCTGGTTGATTTGGCGGGTGGTCAATTCTTTCTTGAGAAGCGCCTAGGTTAGAGGTTGTGATGAGGTCCTTTAGTATGGGTTGCAGCCCTTTATACTTCAGCACCTAAGAGTCGTTCAGCATCCTAAGAGGACCGCTACGCTCAGTAAGAAAGACGTACTTATTAAAGGCAGAGTAATGGTTCAAGTCGACTTCCTTACCAGGTACTTATTTATTTTATATTGTTATTTTGAATAACTAATAAAATGAAATACGGGATACTTAGCTTCTTTGTTAACATGTGTACTGGTCTCCACCCACCACCCTGGGTGTGAATCAGCTACATGATCATCGGGTAAGATTAATATTGAAAAATGTTATTTTCATTAGTAAAATAAATTTTTGAATATACTTACCCGATGATCATGATTTAAAGGACCCGCCCTTCCTCCCCATAGAGAACCAGTGGACCGAGGAGAAAATTGAGGTCTTGTTGACAAGAAGTACTTGAGTACCTGACCACAGATGGCGCTGGTGAGTACACCCCCACCTGTATAGCGATCGCTGGCGTATCCCGACCGTAGATTTCTGTCGGGCAACGGAGTTGACAGCTACATGATCATCGGGTAAGTATATTCAAAAATTTATTTTACTAATGAAAATAACATATTGCTAATTTACCAAAGCCTTACTTTAGACCCTTTACATAACATTTGGCTTTTTCTATATACAGTAATGCTATTTTTATGAAATGCTTGTGTTTTTAGAATGGTGAGCAAGTAAGGACTTTAAAGTTCCCACTTATATTCTCACACAGCTAAAGAGTTAGCCCATTTTGTATGGTGTTTATGCTTTGATGAGGCCTTCTCATCCTCTTTATATAGGTCCTCTGTGGTATTTTTCCCCAAAAAGACCCATTTTAAAGCTTTCAAATATAGAAGTTCTTGATACATGCAAAGGTTTCCTTGCTAGGAGTAGCAAGATCAGCTGACTGAAAACAATGGTAAGTAGGGAATCGGCAACTATGAGCTATCCATGTCAGACCTGTAAATTTTTCGATATGTGAAGCCACTCTTGTAATGTGTTTCATTTGTATCTTGGGGACTTGATACTTATAGCATTTTGCTTTTCCAACTAGGGTTGTAGTTTAGCAAGTACTAATAATAATAATAATAATAATAATAATAATAATAATAATGATGATGATGATGATGATGATGATGATGATGATGATAGGTAAGAAATGGGCATGTAATTTAGATTTAGATATTGCTAATATTATTATGAAATTGTGTAACATAGCCATTGAATTACATGTATTTGATCTGTTGCATTGTTTGAATTACTCATGTTTGCTCTGTTGCATTGTCCAAGTGGAGAGAGCACAATTATAGAAGTTAGTCATCTATGTGGGAAATGAGCAAAGGAAAGAAACAGAAAGGAATAAGGAAAAAAGCTGTGTTGCTGGGGACAAGGAAGAAGCTGCTGACTATGCATGCAGTCCACCATGAAAGACACACTGTAACCAGTAATTTCTTACGGGAAGACATAAAGTAGCAAAGGGGAGCATTTTCAAAGTCTCATAAACCAAATTTATTACTCATCCAGTGATTTAACTCCTAATATGTGTAATGGTATTATTGGAATTCGCAAAATATCTTTTATCGAAGTTCTATTTGTGTAAATGTATGTGATGGTTTTTTTTTTTTTTATTGCAGGCAAGACAACCATGGCTTTAGTAACTTTTACTCCATATGAATGGTTCTCAGAGTGGGAAAATGAACGTGTCATGAAGAGAGGAGATGAATATGAAAGTATTAAGAACATTTTTGGCTATAAGGCTATAGACATTGCAACCAGACTATTCCCTTCTATTAAGGTAAGTGTCAAAATATCAAGAGTGGAGTATTGCTTTCAATGTTGCCAAGATAAGTTTATTGTGTACCTGGCCACATTATAAGACATACAGTATGTCGAGAGTTTTAAAGATTTATGTACATGAAATGCGTACAATAATCTGTAATGGAACAATTTCTTATGAAGAAAGAAATAGATTCAAAGTTTAAAATGTAAGAAAAGCTATAAAATTTTCAATATTAAACTTAGCCGGTGATCATATAGCTGTCAGCTCTGCTGCCCGACAGAAAAACCTAAGGACAAAATACGCCAGCGATCGCTATACAGGTGGGGGTGTACATCAACTGCGCCATCTGTCGAGCAGGTACTCAAGTACTCCATGTCAACACAGAACCAATTTTCTCTCTGTCGTGCCACTGGCAAGACCTACTAAATACGCTGTTACTAACTGGATTTGTTTTCACAACTATTTGGTGAAGTACACTATTCCAGTTTTGAGCTTTCGCTATGCAGGGGTTTTATCTTCATCTCAAAACTTGAACTCGTTTTGGATAGATTTAATTATGGTGACAAAGAGAGTATGGACTCTCTTTCACTTTTAAATGGCCGACCCTTCCCTTAGACGGAAGTGTGTTTAGGTTTTTAGTAATTTTGCTTAACACGTTATAGATCTATATATTTTATATCTCTCCGCCTTTATTAGGCCTCTTCGATTAACTTTCCATTTATTATAAACATATAAAAATAAATTTTTATGTTTTGTTTATATGCGACCTTTCCTGATAGTAGGCGGTCCTAACTTGGAACCGAAGTTAATCAACGTTGAGCCCGTTATATCGTATTTAGCCTTTAAAGAATTTAAAACTTTTTAAATTTAATGTTTTATGAAAGAATTTCTTTGATAGTCTCGTACTGTTTTCAAAGATGAACTAACGTTTAGTTTTTTAGACTACGCAGTTGTTGACGTTCAGGACGTTCAACATGCGCTCTATCGTTACGATAGAGAGAGAGTGTATCACGGTTTCACTTTGCAGTAAGAGTAAATCGATTCTGACGTTTCGTTCATTCTTTCTTAGCTTAAATGGTTTAAATTCTAAATTAAAGGAACTTTTTATTTGGAAAACCTTTCAGTTTTTTCCTTTAGCCAAATAACATGTTTTGACGATATATAATTGGGCTCTTCTCTCAGGTGCGAAATCAAGAGAGAAAGAGAGAGAGAGATAGAGACGGAGGGAGAGAGAGGAGAAAAAAAACGTTCCGTTCAAGCGGGTAACGTTGTTCTCGTGTTACTCTCCTCCCTAGTCGCTGTACGGGGAAGAAGGTAAAACGTTTCTAGGGTTTTATTCTTGTCCCCAGGCTATGTGCGGTGAGAGATTGTAAACGTAGTTTATTTGAACTAGTGTTTAGTCTCTTTTCCAGCCACTGAATTCTTTATCTATATATATGTTTTCTGTTTTTGCTAGTATTAATTTCGTTTTCAGTGAAATAAGTGCAAAACAGAAAATCGAAGTGATAAAGTGATATGCGCAAAGTGTTACAGTGTTGCGTCCGAGGGTTCGTCTGTTCGTGCCTGTCGTTCACCTAGTCCGGGACCTCTTGCAAGCTCCCAAGCCCAGGGGAGAAGTAATGTCGAACGACTTATGGGTTCGTCAGGCCTTGATCAACGAACAGACGTTTTCCCTCCGTGGTTTCGGGCGTATCTACCCAAGATCGCCCCACCCACACAAAGACGAGAGAGCCCATTTACTTCTCGTCTGCGGAAGAGGTTTCTCGTAAGAAATCTTGGACCAAGGTCTCGCAACTTATTAAGCGCAAGTCGGTCCCTTCCGCGCAAGTCCAACGGCCCAGGTGTAGCCACTGGGTCAGTTCGGACTCGCTGCAGTCTTCCGATGACTGCACACCTCCTAAGAGAGGCAAAGTGGTACCGCAACAGGCAGTAACACCGTCTGTTGCCGCACCTGCTGCTGTAGACCCTAAGTGGTCTTTGCTACAGTCTATGCAGACACAGTTAGCATCTTTTATGCAGGAGTATCGTGCGGAGAAGGTTGACGCTGCACCCGTTAGCCTACAACCAACCACGGTTGTGCGTACAGTAGACGCTGACGCTACCTGCTCCCGCACTCCGCCTGTGAGAGTTCCACCACCCATGCGCAGTGTACCCTGCCAGCCGCACGTTGACGTTCACAGACGCACGCTACCCTCCGTTGACGTTCGCGAGTTACCACAACAACAGGAGGGTGGAGTTAAGTTGCTTTGTTTTGAGGCTGTGCGTCAACCTCCGCAACCCACTGTGGTTACCGCTACTCGCCCGCAGCAGACTAGTCAGTCAGGAGTAGAGGCTTTGCTTCCCCACACAGCTATGGTTGTTGCCAGCTCACTGACTGTCAAGCAGTTACATGACGTTGCCTTCTGGTCTGCTACTAATGCACCAGTGCTGTTTGTCCTCACGCACCTGTTGTGGTTGACAGTTCAGTTTTTGACAGTTCACAGACTGTCAAGCAGTTACATAACGTTGCCTTCTGGTCTGCTGCTAATGCACCAGTGAGACCCTCACTGAGATAACCTAGCTTTTCTCGGACAAGGTTCCTGTAGATGAGAAAGTGCTGTTCTCCCTCCTACTGATATTCCTTTGAGGACTCTGTCATTTGGAGAGGAGCCTTAAGCTGCTTAGCCTCCTATGGACTTTAATTAAATCATGATGATTTTTTTTAAGGATCTTCGTCCGGATCTTGTAACTGCTGCTCCTCGTTTGCCTAACGTCAGAACTTACACTAGGCCTAGCTACTTCGAAGCCGTTGTTGTTAAGCTAGTGCTCTCTCGCTCTCTTAGAGAGCGTTACGTTGGCTAGGCGACTGGTTTTTGCACCAGGAGGAGTTTTAGGGATACAGCCTTTGATTTCCCTTCTTTTAAACTGGCTTATAGAGCGAGAGTCTGATAGGACACGAGAGAAGTTCTCGGCTTGGGAGTTCATGCCTCTGCCCAGGTAGACTTCTCAATTCTGGTAGACTCGCCCTGGCGCCTAGCCAGGAGACGCTCCAAGTTGTTTACAGGTCAACTTCTCAACTTTTGTCGAGCCTTTGAAGTTTTGCTGTACTATTATGTCACACATAACAAGGCTTCCAGGGATGGTAAATGGTTCCGCCTCAGTCGCTAACCCCGTCTGTTGCCACACCTGCTCCCGTAGACCCTAAATGGGCTTTGCTGCAAGACATGCAGTCCAAGCTTGTGTCCTTGATAGAGGACTTAAATACGGAGAAGAACCTTCTGGCCAACAACCTTCCAACCGGTTGGTTGTGCGCCCTGTTGACGCTGAGGTATCCTACTCGCGTCTGCCAGTTGAGGTGGTTCCTCCACCGATGCGACCCAGTGTGGGTTGCCAGTCGCACGTTGACGTTAAGCGACGCTCGGAGGTGGTTGTTGACGTTCAGTGTGTCACTAGGAAGACGTTCAACAACCAGCAGAGGTGACTTGTTGTGACGCAGTGCGTCAACCTCAGCAACCCGGTAGGGTGTTGACTGCACAACCCAGACAGTCTAGACGGTTTCGGGTTGACGCTGTACTTCCTCGCGCACCCATGGTTGTTGACAGTTCACAGACTGTGCAGCAGTGCCATGATATTGCGTCCGGCTCCGTCACGCATCCACCAGTGCGGCCGGATTCAGCGAGTCAGACGTTGCCCACTCCGTTGCCGTTTCCTCATCAGTTTCGGATGTGGAACCCTCTGATGAGGACGTTGCTGAACAAGACGATCAACCCCCAGCCCTGCTATCCATCCAGAAGATGCTGAAGAAGGAACGCTGCCCAGTCAGGCTGTGGATGAGTCTGGTAGGGACACTGTCATCCGTGGATCAATTTGTGTCACTAGGAAGACTACACCTCCGTCCTCTTCTATACCATCTAGCTTTTCACTGGAAAAGGACAAGACGCTAGAAGCGGTCTCGATCCCGGTTTCCGGAAAGATAAAGTCTGGTCTGACTTGGTGAAAGGACTATATCAACCTTAGAGAGGGTCTTCCCCTGACTGTTCAGACTCCCAACCACGTTCTCTTCTCGGACGCATCGGACGTAGGCTGGGGTGCGACATTAGACGGTAGGGAATGCTCGGGATTATGGAATTCGAGTCAAAGGACAATGCATTTCAACTGCAAGAAGCTACTGGCAGTACGTCTGACCTGGAAAAGCTTCAGGTCTCTCCTTCAAGGCAAAGTGGTGGAGGTGAACTCGGACAACACCACGGCTTTGGCGTACATCTCCAAGCAAGGAGGGACCTACTCTCTGACATGGTACGAGATCGCAAGGGACCTCCTCACCTGGTCAAAAGGTCTAGACATTTCACTAGTAACGAGGTTCATCCAAGGCAACTTGAATGTCATGGCAGATTGTCTCAGTCGGAAGGGACAAATAATTCCAACAGAATGGACCCTCCACAAGGATGTATGCAAGAGACTTTGGGCCACCTGGGGCCAGCCAACCATAGATCTCTTCGCAACCTCGATGACCAAGAGGCTCCCAATATTTTGCTCACCAATCCCGGACCCAGCAGCAGTTCATATAGATGCCTTTCTACTAGATTGGTCACATCTAGATCTATATGCATTCCCTCCGTTCAAGATTGTCAACAAGGTACTGCAGAAGTTCGCCTCTCACGAAGGGACAAGGTTGACGCTAGTTGCTTCCCTCTGGCCCGCGAGAGAATGGCTCACCGAGGTACTTCGATGGCTAGTAGACGTTCCCAGAACACTTCCCCTAAGGGTGGACCTTCTACGTCAGCCACGCGTAAAGAAGGTACACCAAGGCCTCCACGCTCTTCGTCTGACTGCCTTCAGACTATCGAAAGACTCTCGAGAGCTAGAGGCTTTTCAAAGGAGGCAACCAGAGCGATTGCTAGAGCAAGGAGAACATCCACCCTTAGAGTCTACCAATCGAAGTGGGAAATCTTCCGAAACTGGTGCAAGTCAGTATCCGTATCCTCGACCAGTACCTCTGTAACTCAAATAGCTGACTTTCTCTTATATCTGAGGAAAGAACGATCTCTTTCAGCTCCCACTATCAAGGGTTACAGAAGCATGTTGGCATCAGTCTTCCGTCACAGAGGCTTAGATCTTTCCAACAATAAAGATCTACAGGACCTCCTTAAGTCTTTTGAGACCACGAAGGAGCGTCGTTTGGTTACACCTGGTTGGAATTTAGACGTGGTACTAAGATTCCTTATGTCAGACAGGTTCGAACCGCTACAATCAGCCTCCCTGAAAGATCTCACCTTTAAGACTCTTTTCCTGATATGCTTAGCCACAGCTAAAAGAGTCAGTGAGATTCATGCCTTCAGCAAGAACATCGGATTCTCATCCGAAACGGCTACATGTTCTACAACTTGGTTTTCTAGCCAAACACGAGCTGCCTTCTCGGCCTTGACCAATATCGTTCGATATTCCAATCTTATCGTATGGTTGGAAATGAACTAGAAAGAGTCCTATGTCCTGTAAGAGCTCTTAAGTTCTATTTAAAAACCTTTACGAGGCCCGTCTGAAGCTTTATGGTGTTCAGTTAAGAATCCATCTTTGCCTATGTCAAAGAATGCTTTATCCTATTTTATCAGACTGTTAATACGAGAAGCTCATTCCCATCTGAATGAGGAAGACCAAGCTTTGCTGAAGGTAAGGACACACGAAGTTAGAGCTGTCGCAACTTCCGTGACCTTTAAACAAAATAGATCTCTGCAAAGTATATTCGACGCAACCTATTGGAAAAGCAAATCAGTGTTCGCGTCTTTTTATCTTAAGAATGTCCAGTCTCTTTACGAGAACTGCTACACTCTGGGACCATTCGTAGCAACGAGTGCAGTAGTGGGTGAGGGCTCAACCACTACAATTCCCTAATTCCATAACCTTTTTTAATCTTTCTCTTGAAATGTTTTATTATTGTTTTTGGGTTGTCCGGAAGGCTAAGAAGCCTTTCGCATTCTACTTGATTTGGCGGGTGGTCAAAGTCATTTCTTGAGAAGCGCCTAGATTAGAGGTTTTGATGAGGTCCTTTAGTATGGGTTGCAACCCTTCATACTTCAGCTCCTAGGAGTCGCTCAGCATCCTATGAGGATCGCGAGGCTCAGTAAGGAAGACGTACTTAAAAAGGCAGAGTAATTGTTCAAGTCGACTTCCTTACCAGGTACTTATTTATTTTATGTTTGTTATTTTGAATAACTGCTAAAATGAAATACAAAATACTTAGCTCATAATAATGTCAACATGTAATGCTGGTCTCTACCCACCCCCCTGGGTGTGAATCAGCTATATGATCACCGGCTAAGTTTAATATTGAAAAATGTTATTTTCATTAGTAAAATAAATTTTTGAATATACTTACCCGGTGATCATATATTAAAGGACCCTCCCTTCCTCCCCAATAGAGACCCAGTGGGCCGAGGAGAAAATTGGTTCTGTGTTGACATGGAGTACTTGAGTACCTGCTCGACAGATGGCGCAGTTGATGTACAGCCCCACCTGTATAGCGATCGCTGGCGTATTTTGTCCTTAGGTTTTTCTGTCGGGCAGCAGAGCTGACAGCTATATGATCACCGGGTAAGTATATTCAAAAATTTATTTTACTAATGAAAATAACATTTTTCTTCCAAAATCATAGCATTTTTATTTTTCTGAATTGAAAACATGTAACCATCACCAATGGTTCAACACTTAACACTTCCTTCCAGTCATGGTTTGTTATTATTTCTAGGAACCTCCCTTGGTGTTTATATTGCTTTTGTCTCTGGAAGCTTCAAGTGTCAATATTGCTCCTTAAAAATAAGAAAATTCCCATTTATTTCTTTACAATTTATTAATGCCTTTAGTAAAGCATGTCATATTGCTTCTTCAGTTTCATAGTCAACATGTGACTAAGGAGATGTATGCTCCACAGCTCCAGATGTCAGGATTTTTCTGTTGTTATACTTACTTTAGATTTTTAAGAGATCTTCTCTGAATTTGGTAACAATGCTGGCACTGTTATGCACAAGAATTGTTTTTGAGTGATCATGATCCGCATTCTCGTGTCTCGTGCCGAGGACAATTTTTTAATTTAGAAAATCTTGTGAGGAGTAAAGTACTATACATAGGCCTTACTCTTCCTATGAGAAGTTTGTTTCATGATCATATTCAAAGCTACTTGTTTATAGACGAAATGATGATAATGACACTCACCTCTTGAACTTGGCTACAACCTAATGAATTACTTTTGATAGTCATGAGCCTGTTAAATGTAATGTCATCAACTTCTTCTTTAGAAACTCAGTCCATTAAGTTTTTGATCCAAGTGGATATTTCAGGCTTAACCTTCCCTTATTTTAAAGGTAGATCAGTTTTTTTTTTCATAAAATATTTTTTTCAATATTAAACTTACCCGATAATCATGTAACTCCGTTGCCCGACAGAATTCTATGGAGGGATACGCCAGCTATCACAATACTAGAAGGGGGTGTATTTACCAGCGCCACCTGTGGCCAGGTACTCAAGTACTTCTTGTTGACACCTCCTCAATTATTCCTCTGTCGTGCTTCCGGCAAGACGTTCTGGGATACGCTTATGTTCTTGGAGTATTTTCACGACTTTGGTGAAGTATTTCTCTTTGATTTCGGCTGTCGCTTTACTGGAAACTTCTATATTAGCTTAGTTAGCTTTTGGAATTAATTTGATTAATTATGGTGACGAGAGAGTATGAACTCTCGTTCACCTTTCAATGGCCGACCCTTCCCTTAGACGGAAGTGTTGGTCTCTAAGAGAGTATAGACTCTCTTTCTTAATTTTGCTTAACAAAAGTTATAGATTTATTTTATATCTCTCCGCCTCTTATAGGTCTCTTCGATTAACTTCCTTTTATTATAAACTCATTAAAATTAATTTTTATATTTGTTTATATTCGACCTTCCTAATAGTAGGCGGTCTTTTACCGAAGTTAATAAACTTTGAGCCCGTCATTTCGGTTTTACCTGTTAACATATTATGCTATTTCCGCCACAGAGTTTGAAAGATTTTCTTTGACAGTCTCGTACTGTTTTCAAAGTTGAACTAACGTTTTGTTTTGTCTCTGCAGTTGTTGACGTTCAGAACGTTCAACTTGCACTCTATCGTTACGATAGAGAAAGAATGTTCACGGTTTCACGTTGCAGTAAGAGTAACCGTGTCTAGCGTTTGTTCATTCTTTCTTAACTTGATGGTTTTGATCCTAATAAAGGAACTTTTCAGTTTTTTCCTTTAACAATAATATGTTTTAACGATATATATGATTGGGCTCTTCTCTCAGGTTCTAAGTCAAGAGAGAGAGAGAGAGAGAGAGAGATAGAGACGGAGGGAGAAAGAGGATAAACGTTTCATTCAAGCCTGCCAGGCGTACGAGTAACGTCGTTATCGTTTTTGCTCTTCTCCCTAGTCTCTTTAGGGGAAGAAACTAAACGTTTCTAGAGTGATCTAGTGTTTAGTCTCTTTCCAACCACTGAATTATCTTTCATTAGATTTTTCTGTTACATTGTAATTCTGTTTTCGCAATTACTAACTTTGAGAAAGGATAGAATTGCGTATTTCAGGTACAAACCACTTAAAGTTTCGAGTTCAGTGAAATAAGTGCAAACAGAAATCAAAGTGATAAGTGATTAGTGCGTGAGGGTACTTTTGTGCGCGCCAGTCGTCCTCCCAGTCCGGGACCTCTTGCAAGCTCCCAAGCCCAGGGGAGAAGCAATGTCGAAGGGCATAAGGGTTCAGCAGGCCTTGATCGGCGCACAGAAGTATTCTCGGTGGTTGTGGGCGTGTCTTACCGAGACCGTCACTCCCACCCGCAGACGATTGAGCCCTTATTTTGCTCGTCTGCAGAAGAGATTAGGGGAGAAAATAAAGGCAGAGTAACGCTGGTCTCAGGTCTCAAGACCTCTTAAACGTTAAGTCCAGACCTATGCCAGACGTACGAAGTTAAAGTTCACAACCCGAATGCAGTCATTGGGTTAGCTCTGACTCTCCTCAGTCATCAGTTGATTACACTCCGCCTAAGAGGAGTAAGGTTCTGCCACAACAGATCTCTGCTGTTAAGGCTTTACCTCAGCAGAACTTAGTGTCTGCCGACCCCAAGTTAACTCTACTGCAGTCCATACAGTCACAACTTTCGGTCTTGATGCGTGAGTGTCGGGCTGAGAGTGTTGCGCCTCCGCCTCCGCCTACACTCCCCCCCCGCCTATGATCGCTCCGCCTGATCACAGTACCACCTGCCAGGCGTACGATGTTGTGAACTCTACTACAGTCCATGCAAGCACAGCTTTCGGACTTGATGCGTGAGTGTCGGGCTGAGAGTGTTGCACCTCCTCCTCCGCCTACACTCCCTCCGCCTGTTCTCGCTCCGCCTGTGCTCGCCCCGCCTGCACTTGCTCCGCCTGGTCGCAGCACCATCTGCCAGGCGTACGATGTTGTGGACTCTACTACAGTCCATGCAAGCACAGCTTTCGGACTTGATGCGTGAGTGTCGGGCTGAGAGTGTTGCTCCTCCGCCTCCGCCTACACTCCCTCCACCTACACTCGCTCCGCCTGATCGCAGTACCACCTGCCAGCAGTTCCACCTGCCAGGCGTACGATGTTGAGCCACGTGCTGAGTTTGCTGTTCCCTGTGGTGTTCAGCCTCCGCCTTCCTTAAGGCAACCTTTACATTGGGATCAGGAGGATTATACCTCTCTTCCTCCGCCTCCACTTGCTGCTCCACCAGTGATGCAACACTCGGTTGAGGTACAACAACCTCTCCCGTCCATGAGTCAGTCTCCTCAGCTCTCGCTGCAGCGTGCTCAACCCTCCACAAGGCAAGCACCACAACACCTTAGCCTTGCGCCTCAGGAGCCTCAGCTTGCGAGACATTTACCTTGTTCTGCGCAGCCTCTTCCTCATCGCGCTCCGCTCACACCACAGGAACTGGAACTTGCTACTCCGCTTCCGCCAACCGCTCAGCAAGCGCAACCCTTGGGTTCAACCACTCATGCTAGGAGTCAGCCTCCTCCACCCATGCGCCTTCCTTCTGCTTGTCTTTTATTCAGCCTTTGCAGACTGAGCCTCAGGTGTTCCCTCATCGGAGTCTTGAAGAGGAAACCACAACTATTGTTGTTCCAGCTCGTTCTGACTCTGCTGTTCAGCATACCTTACCTCCATTTTCATACCATGGTTTAAACCCCATGCAAGCATGCATAAAGCACTCTAGCACTGGTCATGGAATTTCTGAGAAATGTTAAACGCCATGCACACGCTCTGCTTTCCTTACAGCAGGCTCTGCTTACAGCAGGCTCTGCTTACTTCATGCTCAGCATACAGCATGCTCTGCATTCAGCATGCTCTGCATACAACATGCTCTGCATACAGCATGCTCTGCATTCAGCATGCTCTACATACAGCATGCTCTGCATACAGCATACTCTGCATACATCATGCTCTGCATACCTTACAGCATGCTTCTCAACACATCTTGGGTTGTTGCCAACTCACTAGACTGTCAAGCAGTTTCATAACGTTGCCTTCTAGTCTGCTGCTTTTGCACCAGTGAACCCTCACTCAGAGAACTTAGCTTTTTTAGGATAAGGTCCCTGTAGATGAGAAAGTTCTTTTCTCCCTCCTTCTGATATTCCCTTGAGGACTCTGTCATTTGGAGGGAGCCTTTAGCTGCATAACCTCTTATGGACTTTTATTTAAGCATAACATGCTTACAGGGAAGGTAATGGTTCCACTTCAGCCGCTAATCCCGTCTGTTACCACACCTGCTCCCATAGACCTTGAGCTGTGTTGCATGACATGCAGTCCAAGCTTAGTCCTTGTTAGAGGATTTTTTTTTTGTTTACGGATTCAATGTGTCACGGGGAAGACGTTCAACAACCAACAGAAGGGACTTGTTGTGACGCAGTGCGGCAACCTCAGCAACCCGTTAAGGAGTTGTCTGTACGACCCAGACAGTCTAGACAGATTCGGGTTGTCACTGTACTTCCTCGCTTGCCCATGATTGACAGTTTACAGACTGTGCAGCAGTATCATGATCTTGTGTCCGGCTCCGTCAGACGACTGGCTTTTAAGAGCTCCCACAAGTCGTCGCTGTCTGAAGATTTTCAAATGGACTATGGATCTGACCAAGGAACTGGGCCTCCTGGTCAATTTTGAGGAGTCTCAGCTCGTTCCATCCCAGACCATTGTCTCCTTGGGTATGGATCTTCAGAGTCGAGCTTTTCGGACTTGTCCGTCGGCCCCAAGGATCTTCCAAGCCCTAGAATGCATCCAGAGCATGCTGAGAAGGAATCGATGCTTAGTCAGGCAGTGGATGAGTCTAACAGGGACACTTTCATCGCTGGCCCTGTTCATCGAGTTAGGGAGACTCCACCTCCGCCCCCTTCAGTATCATCTAGCTGCTCACTGGATAAAGGACATGACGCTAGAGACGGGCTCAGTTCCTGTTTCCGAAGAGATGAGGTCTACTCTAACGTGGTGGAAGAACAGCATTCTTCTCAAGGAAGGTCTACCATTGGCTGTTCAGACCCCCGACCACCGTCTCTTCTCGGACGCATCGGACACGGGCTGGGGTGCGACACTGGACGGACAGGAATGCTCGGGAACATGGAATCAGGAGCAAAGGACACTTCACATCTATTGCAAGGAGTTGTTGGCAGTTCATCTGGCCTTGATAAACTTCAAGTCCCTCCAGCTTAACAAGGTGGTGGAGGTGAACTCCGACTACACCACAGCCTTGGCTTACATCTCCAAGCAGGGAGGGACTCTTTCGAGGAAGTTGTTCGAGATCGCAAGGGACCTCCTCATTTGGTCAAAAGATCGAAAGCTCACGCTGGTAACGAGGCTCATTCAGGGCGTTATGAATGTCATGGCAGATCGCCTCAGCCGGAAGGGTCAGGTCTTCCCCACAGAGTGGACCCTTCACAAGAATGTTTGCAGCAGACTTTGGGCCCTGTGGGGTCAGCCAACCATAGATCTATTCGCTACCTCGATGACCAAGAGGCTCCTCTTGTATTGTTCTCCGATTCCAGACCCAGCAGCAGTTCGCGTGGATGCCTTTCTGCTGGATTGGTCCCATCTCGACCTGTATGCATTCCCGCCGTTCAAGATTGTCAACAGGGTACTTCAGAAGTTCGCCTCTCACAAAGGGACACGGCTGACGTTGGTTGCTCCCCTCTGGCCCGCGAGAGAATGGTTCACCGAGGTACTGCAATGGCTGGTCGACGTTCCCAGGACTCTTCCTCCTAGAGTGGACCTTCTGCGTCAACCCCACGTAAAGAAGGTACACCCAAACCTCCACGCTCTTCGTCTGACTGCCTTCAGACTATCGAAAGACTCTCAGAGCTAGAGGCTTTTCGAAGGAGGCAGCCAGAGCGATTGCCAGAGCAAGGACGACATCCACTCTCAGAGTCTATCAGTCTTAATGGGAAGTCTTCCGAAGCTGGTGCAAGGCCAATGCAGTTTCCTCAACCAGTACCACTGTAACCCAGATTGCTGACTTCCTGTTACATCTAAGGAACGTAAGATCCCTATCAGCTCCTACGATCAAGGTTTACAGAAGTATGTTGGCAGCGGTTTTCCGCCACAGAGGCTTGGATCTTTCCTCCAACAAAGATCTACAGGACCTCCTTAGGTCTTTTGAGACCTCAAAGGAACGTCGGTTGTCCACTCCAGGCTGGAATCTAGACGTGGTCCTAAGGTTCCTAATGTCATCAGGATTTGAACCGCTCCAATCAGCCTCTTTTAAGGACCTCACATTAAAAACTCTTTTCCTCGTGTGCTTAGCAACAGGTAAAAGAGTAAGTGAGATCCACGCCTTCAGCAGGAACATAGGTTTCACATCTGAAACGGCTACATGTTCCTTGCAGCTCGGTTTTTTGGCTAAAAACGAGCTTCCTTCCCGTCCTTGGCCTAAGTCGTTCGAGATCCCAAGCCTGTCCAACATGGTGGGGAACGAACTGGAGAGAGTACTTTGCCCAGTTAGAGCTCTTAAGTACTATCTAAGAAGGTCAAAACCATTACGAGGACAATCAGAAGCCTTATGGTGTGCTATCAAGAAGCCTTCTCTACCAATGTCTAAGAACTCAGTTTCTTACTACATCAGGCTTCTGATTAGAGAAGCAAATTCTCATCTGAAGGAAGAAGACCTTGCTTTGCTGAAGGTAAGGACACATGAAGTGAGAGCTGTGGCTACTTCAGTGGCCTTCAAACAGAACCGTTCTCTGCAGAGTGTTATGGATGCAACCTATTGGAGAAGCAAGTCAGTGTTCGCATCATTCTATCTCAAAGATGTCCAGTCTCTTTACGAGTACTGCTACACCCTGGGTCCATTCGTAGCAACGAATGCAGTAGTAGGCGAGGGCTCAGCCACTACATTCCCATAATCCCATAACTTTTTAACCTTTCTCTTGAATACTTTTTATGGGTTGTACGGTCGGCTAAGAAGCCTTCCACATCCTTGTTGATTTGGCGGGTGGTCAATTCTTTCTTGAGAAGCGCCAAGGTTAAAGGTTGTGATGAGGTCCTTTAGTATGGGTTGCAGCCCTGTATACTTTAGCACCTTTGAGTTGATTCAGCCTCCCAAGAGGAACGCTGCGCTCAGTAAGGAAGACGATCTTATTAAAGGCAGAGTAACGGTTCAAGTCGACTTCCTTACCAGGTACTTATTATTTCATTGTTATTGTGGATAACTGATTATATGAAATACGGGATACTTAGCTATCCTTTAGTCTTGTACACTGGTTTTTCACCCACCCCCCTGGGTGTGAATCAGCTACATGATTATCGGGTAAGTTTAATATTGAAAAATGTTATTTTTATTAATAAAATAAATTTTTGAATATACTTACCCGATAATCATGATTTAATCGACCCTCCCTTCCTCCCCATAGAGAACCAGTGGACCGAGGAATAATTGAGGAGGTGTCAACAAGAAGTACTTGAGTACCTGGCCACAGGTGGCGCTGGTAAATACACCCCCTTCTAGTATTGTGATAGCTGGCGTATCCCTCCATAGAATTCTGTCGGGCAACGGAGTTACATGATTATCGGGTAAGTATATTCAAAAATTTATTTTATTAATAAAAATAACATGTTTCCCTGAAATTAGTAACCAGTAACATTAAAGGGATGGTCTTTAATTTTCCCTTTGTAGTCCCCTTTTAAGCAATATTTGCTCATTTTAACAGGATACTGAAAGTAAATGGCCACTTTCATATGTCATCAATAAAATTTGTACAGTACTAGCCTTACCTCCTGGCTAGTGCAGTAGTAATGTATTTGCCTTGCATTTGCATGGTGACAGATTAATCCCAGCCTTGGACAGTTAGTTTAAGCTGTTTACTGGGGATGATACTGCTGCGGTTGAGCACCACAGTGGAGGGTTGTGCTTTCCTGGCAGATGTTATGGTGTACATCTCTTTATATGATACTGGAACTGAAACATGACCCCTTTAACCTTACTTCAGTATTTATTTTCATTGCTATTTTTTTCCCTTTATTTTATACTTTCAAGTTCATCTTTATGTCATATTATAGATTCTCAAAGTATGATGTATACTCTCTTTCATTTTCTTTCTGGTAAAAGTGCATGTGAATGTCAGATTTAGAGGAAAAAATCTCCTCCAATAGCATGTCATTACAGTAGTTCCCAACCTTGGTGAGAAAGCGACACTTCCCATGTTTTCTTTTCGTCCTGAAATGAGTTCCTCCCTATTTTCCTTGTCTTTCATATAATGTATACTTTTGCTCCTCATTTCTTGACAAACAAAGTGCATCTACTCTCCAAGTAATAGGTTTATCATGAAATATATTTTTGTCTTTTATGAAGGGACAAATGTAAGTTGAACAGTAATAGCTCATCATGAAGTGCAAATTTAGAATATTACGAACTTTATGCCAAACTTTTTATTAATATATTTCTATCTTTTATGGAGGGAGAAATGTAAGTTGAACAGTAAAAGCTCATTTTAGGGACATTTGTTGAAGTGCAAATTTTAAATCTTAAACTTTATACCAAACTTTTTATTCATTTCATAGCTTTTGATTAATTGCAACTATTCTTTTACAGGATCATATTGATTACGTGGCGATTGGAACACCTATATCAAACAAGCATTATATTGCTACAGCAAAAGGGGAAATATATGGGCTGGATCACACTTCTGAAAGATTCTCATTATGGAACAATGCACTATTAAGACCTAAGACTGATATACCAGGTAAGTAGATTCATGTTATAATCTAGAATACTTTTTATTATTGATAAAAAGTAAGGCAAAACTTTACATCTAGAAAACTGATAAACTTATCAAAATTTAACTCTGATTAGGAAGAAAGCAAGAGAGAATATTGTTTTTTTTATTATGAATGCTACTGCTAGAGTTATTGTGTCCTTAAACTGGCCAGGTAGTACTATATTAGATCTTTCTCTGGTTATGGCTCATTTTTCCTTTGCCTACATATACACTAAATAGTCTGGCTTATTCTTTACACATTCTCCCTTTCCTCGTACACCTGAAAACTTTAACTTAACCGAAAAATTCTTCTTCACTAAAGGATTTAGCTACGGCGCTGTAATTGTTTAGTGGTTACTTTCCACTTGATAAGATAGAAGAGGCTCTTTAGCTATGGTGAGTAGCTCTTCTGGGAGAAGGACACACCAAAATCAAACTGTTGCTCTGTAGTTTTGGGTAGTGCCATAACCTCTGCACCATGGTCTTCCACTGTCTTGGGTTAGAGTTCTTTTACTTTAGGGTACATTCAGGCACTCTACATATTCTATGTCTTCTTATTTCCTTTCTTCACTAGGATATTTTCCCTGTTGGAGTCCTTTGGCTTTTACCATCCTGATTCTCCAACTAGGGATATAGCTTAACTAGTACTGTAATGATAATAATAATAAGAGCAATCAGAGATTCAGACCTCCCCCAATTAATGTTGCAAACCTTTAACTAAAGTCTACGGACATTACCTCCCACTTTTCATATTGCAAAAAATTAATTAAAGTCTATTGACATCACCTCTCACTTTTCATTTGCAGACTGTACAGTAGATGGTGAAAAGTGCAATGTTGATCCAGAATCATGATCTTGATCCGTATCACCCCGAAATTTCCGTGGTTTCTTCCGATCCATAATATCTATCCATTGTTAAATTTTGGTGAAAAGCCAGTGCATTAATTTATTTTGACGTAATCTTTAAAATTGTGAAAAATGCAAATCTGGATCTATCATCCAGATCCGGTACTGGATCATCTCCAAAAGTTAATAGAGTCATCCGTGGCCTAAGATCTATCTGTAGTGGAAATTTTGTCAAAATCCATTAATTTGGTTTGAGGTAATCTTTGAAATTATGAAAAATGCAAATCTGTATCTAGAATTCGGATCCAGATCATCTCTAAAATTTAATGGCGTTGTTCATGACATAAGATATATCTGTGGTGAAAATTTCATCAAAATCCATTGCTTAGTTTTGACTTAATCCTGTCCACAGACACAGACAAATAAATAAATAAATAACCCTGCCTACAAACACAGACAAATAAATAAGTAAATAAACCGACTCTAAAACGTACCGTTAAACCCCTTTGGCAGAGATGATAATGCTATATATAAAAAACTCTAATTGATAGCAAAACAAAATTAAGATTTAACATTCAGAGTACTTATGGATTAATTAATCATTATTGAATTTCATATATGAGTAATAAAAAAAAGTAACAGAAAATCTCAAGTGACAATAGATTAATTTACAATGGACACCTTGCTAAGATTGAAATTAAATGCTTATTTTTATTCTCTGAAACATCCTACCAAATGACTTCCAGATCATTCTCAGTTTAGGAAATAATAGTTTTAAATATTTAACTTAGCCGGTGAATATATAATAGCTGCAACTCTGCGGCTCGACAGAAAACACACTCAAAAAACTCGCGAGCGATCGCTATGAAGGTTGCGGGTGTGCCCACCAGCGCCAACTGTCGGCCAGATACCACTCTTGCATGTAAACAAACCCTTCAATTCTTCTCTGTCGACGTTGACGACAAGACGTATCAATACTCGCTGTAGAACCTGGAGTTTTCTCAACATATTTGGTGAAGTACTTCATTTTGGTTTGAGCTTTCGCAGTGCAGGTGTTTTATCTTCATCTTAAATCTTGAACTCTTTTTTGGATAGATTTAATTTTTGATGACAAGAGAGAGAGTATGGACTTTCTTTGACTTTTAAATGGCCGACCCTTCCCTTAGACGGAAGTGTGTTTTAGGCTTTTAGCAATTATCTTATCACGTTATAAATTAATTATAGATTTTCCTCTATATATTTTATATCTCAACCGCCTTTATTAGGCCTCTTCGATTAGCTTTCCATTTATAATAAACATCAAAATAAATTTTAATGATTTGTTTATATGCGACCTTTCCTGAGAGTAGGCGGTCCTAACTTGGAAACCGAAGTTAAACAACGTTGAGCCCCTTTTCAATTGTAAATAACTTTTACAGAGCTAATGATTTAAAACTTATTAAATGAAATATTTTTAGTAAATATTTTATGATAGTTTTTTTCTTTGAATAGTCTTCGTACTGTTTCAAAGATGAACTAACGTTTAGTTTATTTATGCTACGCAGTTTGCGCTCTATCGTTACGATAGAGAGAGAGAGTATCACGGTTTCACTTTGCAGAAAGAGTAAATCGATTCTGACGTTTTGTTCTTTTTTCTTTCAAAGCTTAAATGTTTTAAAGACTATTTTAAAGGAACTTTTAATTGAAAAACCTTTCAGTTTTTTCCTTTGGTCAAATAACCTGTTTATTGACGAAAGGTAAGTGGGCTCTTCTCTTCGGTGCGAAATCAAGAGAGAGAGAGATAGAGACGGTGAGAGAGAGAGGAGAGAGAACGTTCCGATCTTTATCTCGTCCCAAGCGAGTAATGTTGTTCTCGAGTTACTCTCGTCCCTAGTCTCTGTACGGGGAGAAAGGATAAAACGTTTTTAGTTTTTATTCTCGTCCCAAGGCACTGTACGGTGAGAGATTGAAAACGTAGTTTTGAATGAACTAGTGTTTAGTCTCTTCCCCAGCCACTGATTTTTTTTGATCTTAAAATATGTTTACTGTTTTTTGCTGGTATTAATGTGCTTACATTATACGACTGATTTCGCAATTACAACCTTTTGATGAGGGTAGAATTGCGTGCTTCAGGTAGAAATCAGTTTTATTCATACCTAATGTGAATTGTTAAAAAATTCGATTTCAGTGAAATAAGTGCAAAACAGAAAATCGTAGTGATAAAGTGATATTGCGCAAAGTGTTATCAGTGTTGCGACCGAGGGTTCGTCTGTTCGTGCCTGTCGTTCGCCTAGTCCGGGACCTCTTGCAAGCTCCCAAGCCCAGGGGAGAAGTAATGTCGTACGACTTATGGGTTCGAGAGGCCTTGATCAGCGAACAGACGTTCCCTCTATGGTATCAGGTGTATCTTACCAAGATCACCCCTACCATAAGGCGAGAGAGACGATTTTCTCCTCGTCATCCGAAGGCTTTTCGCATAAGAAACCGTGGAACAAGGTTTCGAGGCCCTTTAAGCGAAAGTCAGTCCTTTCAGGACAGGTCCAGCGTCCTGGTTTTAACTATTAGAACAGCTCTGACCCTATGCAGTCATCGGAAGACTGCTCGCCGCCTAACAAAAGCGTAACACAGACTCCGAGAGTCTTTTTGTAGGCAAGGTTTTGCGGTCACAGACGTTACCCTCGTCTCTTACCGCAACCATTCCTGTTGATCCTAAATGGGTTGTACGGCAAGACATGCAGAATAAGCTTGCCTCCCTTATGGAAGACTATTCTGCCGATAAGTCCGTTGAGCCTAGCCGTTTATCTCATCGAGATCCTGGCCTTCAGCCACCCTAACGTTCCTTTGTGCGTCCTGTTGACGTTGGCGTAGCCAAGTCACGTCAGTCAGGTTGTTTAGAACCACACTCGATGCGGTCTCGTGTGGATTTTCAGCCACATTTGGACGTTAGGCCACTTGCTGATGCTCCTGTTGACGTTCAGGACGTTCGCCAACAATCGGAGTTGACTTGTTTTGACGCTGAGCGTCAACCTCCGCATTCTAGAGTTGTTTTGACTGCTCAGTCTAGGCGGTCAAAGCAGTCTCGAGTGGACGCTGTGCGTCCTCACGCACCTGTTGTTGTTGACAGTTCACAGACTGTCAAGCAGTTACATGACGTTGCGTCCTGGTCCGCTACTAATGCACCAGTGCGTGTGGACTCTGCTTGTAAAGCATTGCCACCACGGTAGGTCTCTCCCTTGCTTGAGACTCGGCTATTGTCGGACTAGGTTCCTTCAGATGAGGAAGTTGCTGTTCCCCCTCCTACTGATATTCCCTTGAGGACTCTGTCAGACGGAGAGGAGCCTAAAGCTGCTTAGCCCTCTATGGACTTTAAATAAATCATGCTGATTTTTAAGGATCTTTGTCCGGATCTTTTTGTAACTGCTGCTCCTCGTTCGCCTAAACGTCAGAGCTTACACTAGGCCTAGCTACTTCGAAGCCGTTGTTTTATAAGCTAGTGCTCTCTCGCTCTTCTAAGAGAGCTTTACGTTTGCTAGGCGACTGGTTTATCACCAGGAGGAGTTTGGGGGAGACAGCCTTTGCTTTCCCTTCTTTTAAACTGGCTTATAGAGCGAGAGTCTGATATGACACGAGAGAAGTTCTCGGCTTGGGAGTTCCTGCCTCTGCCCAGATAGACTTCTCAAACCTCATAGACTCTCCCTGGCGCCTGGCCATGAGACGCTCCAAGATTTTACAGGTCGACTTCACAGCTATTTTCGAGCCTTTGAAGTTTTGCTGTACAATTATGTCATGCATAAACAAGGCTTTCAGGGATGGCTCCAATGATCTGACAGCCACGTTCTCTGCAGGAACAAGTCCCTCAGGGATGGCTCCAATGATTTGGCAGCCATGTTCACTGCAGGAGTACGTAAGAGGCAAGTGCGCTCAATGTGTTCATTGTCAAGACAAACTTCACAATGAAGTCTACCAGGCTGTCTTGACAGCATTTATGGAAGGCGACTGGATGGTCTCTCTCGACCTTCAGGAGGCATACTTCCACATTCCTATACACCCGGATTCCCAACCGTTTCTGAGGTTTGTTTACAGGAATGTGGGGTACCAGTTTCGAGCCCTGTGCTTTGGCCTCAGTCCTGCGCCTCTCGTGTTTACGAGGCTCATGAGGAATGTGGCAAAATCCCTCCATCTATCGGGGATCCGAGCCTCCCTGTACTTGGACGACTGGCTTCTCAGAGCATCGTCCAGTCTTCGCTGTCTGCAGGATCTACATTGGACGTTGAGTCTGGCCAGGGAGTTGGGACTTTTGGTCAACCTAAAAGTCCCAACTGATCCCATCCCAGATTATTCTATATTTGGGGATGGAGATTCGCAGTCAAGCCCTGCTCGAAGTCCAACTAATGCTGAAACGAAACGTTTATTCAGTCAGGAGTTGGAACAGTCTCGTAGGGACTCTCTCATCCCTGGAGCAGTTTGTCTCACTAGGGAGACTACACCTTCTGCCTCTCCGGTTCCATCTAGCCTTTCACTGGAACTAGGACAAGACATTAGAGACGGTATCATTCCCAGTCTCCGAACCAGTAAAGGCATGCCTGAAATGGTGGGACAGCAATATCAGTCTGAGAGAGGGACTATCCCTAGCAGTCAAGAACCCAAACCACGTGTTGTCCTCAGACGCGTCGGATTTGGGTTGGGGTGCGACCCTGGACGGTCGGGAATGCTCGGGTCTGTGGACCTCAAGTCAGAAGAGCATGCACATCAACGGCAAGGAGCTATTAGCAGTCCACTTGGCCTTGATGATATTAGAAAGCTTCTTCGAAACTTAGTGGTAGAGGCAACTCAGACAACACCACAACTTTGGCGTACATCTCCAAGCAAGGAGGCACACACTCCTTCACGCTGCTCGAGATCGCAAGGGACCTTCTCTTATGGTCAAGAATTCGAGGCATCTCCCTGTTGACGAGATTCATCCAGGGGGACTTGAACGTCTTGGCAGACTGTCTCAGTCGGAGGGGTCAGGTGATACCCACGGAATGGACCCTCCACAAGGACGTGGGCAAGAGTCTTTGGGCTACTTGGGGTCAACCCACCATAGACCTCTTTGCCTCCTCGTTGACCAAAAGGTTACCAATCTATTGTTCTCCAGTCCTAGATACAGAAGCAATCTACATAGACGCGTTTCTACTGGATTGGTCTTTTCTGGACTTATATGCATTCCCACCATTCAAGATAGTCAACAAGGTACTGCAGAAGTTCGCCTCTCACGAAGGGACAAGGTTGACGTTGGTTGCTACCCTCTGGCCCGCGAGAGAGTGGTGCACCGAGGTACTTCAATGGCTGGTAGACTTTCCAAGAAGTCTTCCTCTAACGGTAGATCTGTTACGTCAGCCCCACGTAAAGAATGTCCATCAAAGCCTCCCCGCTCTTCGTCTGACTTCCTTCAGACTATCGAAAGACTCTCAAGAGCTACAGGCTTTTCGAAGGAGGCAGCCAGTGCGATTACAAGAGCTAGGAGAGCTTCTACCATTAGAGTATACCAGTCGAAGTGGGAAGTCTTTCGAGACTGGTGCAAGTCAGCATCTGTGTCCTCGTCCAGTACCTCTGTAGCCCAAATCGCAGATTTTCTTTTACATCTGAGAAAGGTTCACTCCCTTTCAGCTCCCACGATTAAGGGCTACAGGAGCATGTTGGCTTCGGTCTTTCGACATAGAGGCTTAGATCTTTCCAACAATAAAGATCTCCAAGATCTCCTTAAGTCTTTCGAGACCTCTAAGGAACGTCGTTTGGCAACCCATGGATGGAACTTAGACGTGGTCCTAAGGTTCCTCATGTCAGACAGGTTTGAGCCATTACATTCAGCCTCCCTGAAGGATCTCACCCTCAAGACACTTTTCCTAGTGTGCTTGGCTTCGGCTAAAAGGGTCAGTGAACTTCATGCCTTCAGTAAGAACATCGGCTTTTCTACAGAAAAAAGCCACTTGTTCACTTCAACTTGGTTTCCTGGCCAAAAATGAACTGCCTTCTCGTCCTTGGCCTAAATCTTTTGATATTCCTTGCTTATCAGAGATCGTAGGCAACGAACTGGAAAGAGTATTATGTCCTGTTAGAGCTCTTAAGTTCGATTTAGCTCGTACTAAGTCATTACGAGGGAAATCTGAGGCATTATGGTGCTCAGTTAAGAAACCTTCATTGCCTATGTCAAAGAATGCTTTGTCATATTTTATCAGATTTTTTTAATACGAGAAGCTCATTCTCACTTGAATGAGAAAGACCGATGTTTGCTTAAGGTTAAGACGCACGAAGTTAGAGATATAGCAACCTCCGTGGCCTTCAAGCAAAATAAATCTCTGCAAAGTATTATGGACGCGACTTTTTGGAGAAGCAAGTCAGTGTTCGCGTCATTTTACTTAAAAGATGTCCAGACTCTTTACGAGGACTGCTACACACTGGGTCCATTCGTTGCAGCGAGTGCAGTAGTGGGTGAGGGTTCTACCACTACACTTCCCTAATTCCAATATCCTTTTAATCTGTCTCTTGAAATGTTTTTAATATTGTTTTATGGGTTGTTCGGAAGGCTAAGAAGCCTTTCGCATCCTGGTTGATTTGGCGGGTGGTCAAAGTCATTTCTTGAGAGCGCCCAGATTAGGGGTTTGATGAGGTCCTGTTGTATGGGTTGCAACCCTTGATACTTCAGCTCCTGGGAGTCTTTCAGCATCCTAAGAGGATCGCTGGGCTCCGTGAGGAAGACAGACTTACAAGGCAGAGTAATCGTCTAAGTCAACTTCCTTACCAGGTACCTATATATTTTGGTTTTGTTATATTGATAACTGTCAAAATGAAAAAACTCTTAGCTTATACGCTGTAAACTTAATTAACTCTGGTCTCTACCCACCGCCTTGGGTGTGAATCAGCTATTATATATTCACCGGCTAAGTTAAATATTTAAAAATTATATTTTAATTATAAAATAAATTTTTGAATATACTTACCCGGTGAATATATAAATTAAATGACCCTCCCTTCCTCCCCAATAGAGACGCAGCGGGACGAGAAGAATTGAAGGGTTTGTTTACATGCAAGAGTGGTATGTGGCCGACAGTTGGCGCTGGTGGGCACACCCGCAACCTTCATAGCGATCGCTCGCGAGTTTTTTGAGTGTGTTTTCTGTCGAGCCGCAGAGTTGCAGCTATTATATATTCACCGGGTAAGTATATTCAAAAATTTATTTTATAATTAAAATATCATATTTCATTGAAAGTTGGTTTCAGAAAAGATGACGCTTTAGGTGTTCCTGACTAAGTGCTGTTCGACCATCAGTCATCCACCTGCGACCAAAGTAAAATACCAGTAAATAAAAAAAACTATTATTAATTTTGTAAATTTTATACAGAGTATTATTATTATTATTATTATTATTATTATTATTATTATTATTATTATTATTATTTGCTAAGCTACAAGCCTAGTTGGAAAAGCAGGATGCTATAAGCCCAGCGGCTCCAACAGGAAAAATAGCCCAGTGAGGAAAGGAAACAAGGAAGAATGAAATATTTTAAGAATACTAACAACATTAAAATAAATATCTCCTAAATAAATTCTAAAAACTTTAACAAAACAAGAGGAAGAGAAATTAGATATAATAGGGTGCCCGATTGTACCCTCAAGCAAGAAAACTCAAACACAAGACAGTGGAAGACTATGGCACTACCCAAGACTAGAGAACAATGGTTTGATTTTTGAGTGTCCTTCTCCTAGAAGAGCTACTTACCATAGCTAAAGTTTTTTCTACCCTTACCAAGAGGGAAGTAGCCACTGAACAATTACAGAGTAATAGTTAACCTCTTGAGAGAAGAAGAATTGTTAGGTAATATCAGTGTTGTCAGGTATATGAAGACAGAGGAGAATATGTCAAGAATAGGCCAGACTATTCGGTGTATGTGTAGGCAAAGGAAAAATGAACTGTAACGAGAGAGAAGGATCCAGTGTAGTACTGTTTGGCCAGTCAAAGAACCCCATAACTCTCTAGCAGTAGTATCTCAACGGCTGGTGCCCTGGCTAACCTACTTCCTAGTAATGTATAAACAAAGCATATAGAATGTATACTTGTTCCGTAACTGAAATACAAACCACGGTATTTAATATGGGTTATTACTTTGGCGTAGCTGAAATGACGAGCCATTAGAATTTTAACGAGGGTTTACTACCCCCTCGCTAGATAGCGGGGGTTAGGGAGGGGTAGCTTGCTACCCCCCCCCCCTCACACACACACCTGTGAATACTTCACTTTGCTTTTGGCTCGGGTGGTGAACAGACGTGTCTGCTCTCACTCTCGCTTGACTGCCATTAATCTGTTTTTGCTTTTTCTTTTCTACAGAGTGTGTTAAGTTGGCCTCTTATTAATCATGCGTACGTGTCCTGGATTACCTGACCGCCCTTGTGGGACATTTATGTCGGCGGTCGACACAGATCCTCACACCTTGTGTCCTCATTGTAGGGGCCAACGGTGTGATAGTGGTAATGTATGTAGTGAGTGTAGGGAGTGGTCTACCTCCTAGTGGGAGAGGTTTGCTCAGCGCTGGAAGAAAAAGTCCAAACGGGATATTTCTCCTTCAAAGGCTTCTTTGAAGAGAGGAAATTCCAAGGACTCTTCTTCCGTAGCCCAAACCTCCTCCGAAGCTCCCACTCGATCGGTCTCTTCTGAAAGGCCGTCGAGTGGTAGCGTAGGCCGTAGTTCTGTTGACCGATCCCGGGGTGCGGGAGAGGTAGTTGCCTCCCATAGTGAGGCAGCTTCTCGAGGATATTGATTTATCTGTAAATAATAATGATTTATTACAGCTTTGGGCTTCCTTGGGGCTTCAGGGTTTGCTCTCCAGGGAAGCCCTGTTTGACATGATCAAATTAGGAGCAGCTGTCAAGCAATCGCCGACGATAGCAGAGATAGATCCTCTGTCTATCGTCGACGTTGTTGTGACTGAGGCCTCTGATGTGTCTGCTCAAACTTCTGCTCCTGTTGTTGCTGCAGTAGCTGAAGGCTTAGCTTCCCCCTGCGAACATCCTTCGAGGGAGGAACTTAGTCCTACGGTCTCTCCTGCTAGTGATTCTCCCCCTTGGGGGAGTTCACTTACTGAGACTCCTCTGCGGAGGCCTGCTGATGGTCAGCTTGCTGATCCCATGGCCCCTCGAGGGTTTATAAGGCGGAAGGCTTGTCCTCCCCATCGCCGTAGAGGACTTCCTTCTCCTCACAAGGGAGTTTGGAGGGTTCTCTTCGGCTCGTCATCCCCGCAGTCCTCTGCTGAGGAAACTTGCCGTTCACCGATCCTGCCAGCTACCACCTTAGACCTCGAGGGCTTTTCAGCAGGTTCCTGCGCGCGATCAAGCGATTGCTCGCACGCAAGCGCCCATCCAGCCTTCTACCCCGCCCCACGATACAGCTCCTGCTTGCCACACGCCCTCGCCTTCACTTGTGCGCGCCCTCGCCATCACCCTCGCGGGCCCGCGCGAGGATCCTCCCGCGCGCAACCCAGGGCAGGGCTCATCGCGCGACCACCAGCGCGAGTTGCGCCACGATCGCCAGCGCGATCCCACACGGGATAACACGGGGCTTCAGGCAGCCAGGTCATCATCTTCTCGTTCCCCTCCCCGCAAGCGCAGAACAGCGCGCTCGCCGGAGGAGGGGAGGTTTCCGGACAGGTCTAAGGATTCTCTTCTTTCAGCATCTTTGCAGGCGAACCCTCGTTTGTCGACTCCTCCTAGGGATCGAACGATCCCCTTCCCTCCAGAGGGAGTGTCTGACAGCGCGACTGTCAGCCAGCAGCCCTGGTTTGGGACCATAGTTAGAGCGCTTGTACAGGCTTTTAAGCCTATGTTCTCTGAACTAGGTCACAAAGCAGTGGCAGCAGCTTCTCCCCTGAAGAGGAAGAGAGGAGTCCCCTCCGTGGTGACTTCTAGGGCTAAGCTGTCTCCTCGGAAGTCCTTGGGCAAGGCTCCCTCTCCCCCTCAGACTTTCTCTCCCTCCCCTGCGGATGAGGCGTTCCCGTCTTCAGGGGAGTCGGACGAACCGGGTCGTTCCCCCATCGCACCAGTGGGGGAAACCCCGCCTCTCCCTGAGAAGTCTTCTCACACAAGGGTAGAGAAGAGCCTGCATCCATCGTTACTGGAGTCCTGTATCCCTCCCAGGAGGGAGCCGAAGGACTCAAAGACTTTACCTAAGTCTTCAGCAAGGATTAGACAGGAGCCAGCTAGACCTTCGGGGAATGTCCACGTGTCCCCCCAGGAAGAGCCACTGGGGTCAGGAGACTTTGCTGCTAGCCCCTTGGGAGGATAGCTTCAAGAGTCAGAACATGCGTTCTGGCAAGTTCTGACCCTCATGAGAAATCTCAACGGGTTTCCGGACCCAGAGATTCCTCCTCATGAGGGTAAGGACACGGTCTTGGACCGAGTCTATGGTACCCAGAAACCTTCTAGGGCCAGTGCGGCTTTGCCCTGGTCACAGGGGATGAAGAGTGCCAGAGACAAGGTCGAAGCCCAGCTCTCTGAGCTCGCCTCCTCCAGCAGATCCAGCGCCAGTAAGAAGCTCCTCCCTCCTCCTCGAGTCCACCAGATGAGGTACTTTGAGATCTTAGAGGAGACTTGTTTAGCTCTTCCTATGCACCATTCTGTGGAAGAGCTCACCGGGGGAGTCCCTCTAGTCTAGATAGACTCTCCAACCGGCATGCCTCGTATTCAGCAACAGAGATCCTAAACCAGGAGAAGGTTGCGAAGTGTGCCATGCAGGCAACCTCGTGGTTGGACATCTGGCTGGGGTCTCTGGGAATCCTGGTGCGTTCCGAGGACTTGTCCAGGGAAAGCACCAGGAAGGCACTGGAGACCTTGCTCTCAGGCACGCGTACCATCGAGTTTCTAGCCTACCAAGTCTCGAGCTTGTGGGCTAATACGATCCTGAAACGACGGGACGCAGTGGCTGAGAGATTTCATCAAAAGGTCCCCAGTACCGACGTTAGCAGGCTCAGACATTTTTCCGTCCTCGGTAAGAATTTGTTTGAGCCTAAGGATGTTAAGCAAGCTGCTGAGAGGTGGAGGAAATCCAACCAGGATTCCCTCCTCCACAGGGCCCTGACATCGAGGTCCTACAAACCTCCAGAAACCCAACAGCCCCGTCCTGCTAAGAATACGAAGAAGACGACAGCAGCAAAGCCAAAGGTGTCTAAGCCCTTTCCCGTCAAGGACAGGAAGGGCAAAAAGTCCTACAGGGGAGGTAAAAATCCTAGAGGGAGCGGCCGAGGCCGTAAACGCTAGGATTGGCAGTCCCCCTGCACGTCCACCTATGGGGGGATGCCTTCAAAGTTGCGTGACAAGGTGGCAGCAACTCGGGGCTGATTCCTGGACCATCTCCGTGATCGGTCAGGGATATCGCGTCCCGTTCACATCTCTACCTCCCCTGATAGCGAACCCAGTGTCATTGAGCTCCCTTACCATGGGATCGGTGAGGGGACAAGCCTTTCGGGCAGAAGTCGAGACCATGTTGAAGAAGGACGCTCTCCAAGAGGTAGTAGACGGGTCCCCAGGCTTTTACAGTCGACTCTTTCTTGTAAAGAAGGCGTCTGGAGGCTGGAGACCAGTCATCGACCTCTCGACACTGAACGGGTTTGTCAAACAGACACCGTTCAGCATGGAGACGGCAGACACGGTCAGACTCGCAGTGAGACCACAAGACTTCATGTGTACACTGGATCTAAAGGATGCGTACTTCCAGATCCCAGTCCACCCGTCTTCAAGGAAGTACTTGAGATTGTGCCTAGACAACAAGATCTACCAGTTCAAGGTGCTGTGCTGTGGTCTCTCCACAGCCCCGCAAGTGTTCACCAGAGTGTTCACCCTGATATCATCTTGGGCTCACAGGATCGGTATCCGTCTCCTCCGTTACTTGGACGACTGGCTGATCCTAGCAGACTCGGAGGCAACCCTTCTTCGCCACAGAGACAAACTTCTCGTACTTTGCCAAGATCTAGGGATCATGGTAAATCTCGAGAAGTCCTCTCTGCTGCCCACACAGAAACTGGTTTATCTAGGCATGGTCATAGACACCAATCTCCACAAAGCCTTCCCATCAGACGACAGGATAGCAAGGCTGAGGAAGGTCACAAGGCCTTTCCTCAGACGAGAAGAACTTCCAGCCCAAGCGTGGTTATGTCTCCTCGGCCATCTCTCATCCCTGGCCCGTCTAGTTCCCAATGGTCGCCTCAGAATGAGATCTCTCCAGTGGCGACTCAAGTCTCGGTGGAATCAAAGTCACGATTCCCCAGACACTCGGATCCCCATGGGTCCTGCGGAACAGACGGACCTTCAGTGGTGGGTGGCAGACGAGAACCTACGAAAGGGAGTGGATCTTCTCGTCCTTCCCCCAGATTTGATGTTGTTTTCGGACGCATCAGAGAAAAGGGGGGGGGGGCACGTTCTGAACCACAGGACCTCAGGCCTGTGGTCAGAATCAGAAAAGTACCTCCATATAAACCTGCTAGAAATGAAGGCCGTATTCCTGGCCCTTCAGAAGTTCCACCAAGTCCTTGCGGGTCACTCGGTGGTGGTGATGAGCGACAACACCACAGTAGTGGCTTACATTAACAAGCAGGGAGGTACCTTTTCGGAGCAGCTATCCCATCTTGCAGTAGACATACTAAGATGGACCGAAGTCCACTCGGTCACACTATCGGCTCGCTTCATTCCAGGCAAGAGGAATGTGCTCGCCGACAGTCTGAGCAGAGCGACGCAGATAGTGAGTACCGAGTGGTCTTTGGATCGTCAAGTAGCCAACAAAGTCCTGATTTTGTGGGGTTCCCCGACTGTGGATCTGTTCGCTACAGCACTGAACTTCAAGCTCCAGCTGTACTACTCCCCAGTCCCGGATCCCAAGGCTCTCTAGCAAGATGCCTTCCAACAACGGTGGGACAACATCGATGTTTACGCCTTTCCCCCGTTCTGTCTGATGAGGAGGGTGCTCAACAAGACCAGAATATCGGTCAATCTCTCGATGACCCTGATAGCTCCGCTATGGCATCACGCGGAATGGTTTCCGGACCTTCTGCAACTCCTTACGGAGCACCCGAGAGAACTCCCTCCATGGCACGAGCTACTCAAACGACCACACGCCAACATCTTCCACAAAGCCGTAGCTTCGCTTTGACTTCACACCTGGAGACTATCCAGCATCTCTTCACTGAGAGAGGATTTTCGCAACAAGTTGCGAACAGGATGTCTGGACACCTGCGCAGGTCATCCGCAGGGGTCTACCAGGCGAAGTGGCGAGTTTTCTGTGGTTGGTGTCGTGGAAGGGGTATCTCTCCACTCGATGCCACTATTCCAGCAATAGCGAAGTTCTTTGTGTATTTGCGAGAAGAAATGCGCCTTTCAGTCTCGGCGGTGAAAGGCTATCGCTCAGCCTTAAGCCTAGCCTTCAGGCTCAAAGGAGTGGACATTTCTTCTTCGCTGGAACTTTCTCTACTCATACGGAGTTATGAACTTACCTGCCCTCAGTCTGAAGTGAGACCTCCTCCATGGAACGTGGTTCGAGTTCTCAGGTCTCTTAAGAGACCTCCCTACGAACCATTACGCCAGGCTTCAGATCGCCACCTTACTTGGAAGAAGGTGTTTCTGCTAGCTTTGGCCTCGGCCAAACGAGTCAGTGAACTTCGTGGTCTCTCATACGACATCGCCCATCCAAGGGGATGGGGGGAGGTAACGTTCAGATTCGTCCCTGAGTTTGTTGCCAAGACTAAGAATCCGGAAGTGCCGGACCCTCGGTTCGACTCTTTCCAGGTTTCGAGTTTTCGTTCTGTAACAGATGACCCAGACCATCTCCTACTGTGCCCAGTGAGGAGTCTGAGGTTGTATCTTAAGAGAACAGCTGCAGTTCGTCCCCAGGTTCAAGCCTTGTTTGTGAGCACTGGGAAAACGAAGAGGAGGGTCACCAAGAATACCATCTGGGCCTGGATTAGCAAGGTAATAGATCTAGCCTTGAATCCTGACCCTCCTCCGTCACATCGCCCTAGGGCGCACGATGTCAGGGGCATAGCTACGTCCCTGGCCTTCAAGAGAAACTATTCAGTGACGCAGGTCCTGCAAGCTGGGGTGTGGAAGCGTTAGATGACCTTCACAGCCCACTACCTGCAAGACGTGACACACAGGAGACTCGATACGTTCTCTATCGGCCCTGTAGTGGCTGCACAACAGCTGGTCTAACCTCAGGCTCCTTAATGGACAGGTAGCAGAAGGTTGAGGGCATTGTTACCCGGTTTTAGTCTGCGTGAATGAAAAGATTTGTCTGGCCTTTATTCATTTCTTCATCCTCCCCTCTCTTGGGGAAAGCAGCATCCTGGGTTTTCTGCACAGCTGACCTCAAACCACTGCAGGTAAACCATGCTTCCTTGTGTTCCTAGTATTAAGTTAATACTGTCATGTCCCCATACCCTGACGGGGTGGTATTGGGAGAGTCCTAGTCTAGAATTCCATCTGAAGAACTCCAGGTTAACTTCCTAGGACGTGTCACACTAATTACCTCCACACACAGCTTATGTAGGCCGCAGCAATTGCACAGCAAATGCTAGCGAGGCGCAGGGACTCCTTATTCTTGAGTACTTACACACTCAAATATTGAGTCCCCGGGCAAAGCCAAAGCCAGTATGGCCGGGACTTACCACCCTTCCTAAGGGGTCAGTCACCCATATTAAATAGCGTGGTTTGTATTTCAGTTACGGAACAAATGACAAATTCGTAGATAATTTGTATTTTTCCTAACTATACAAACCTTAGCTATTTAATCAAACTTGCCCGCCAGCCATGTCCCCCGTGAAGTCTTACCTCTAAGCAAAGTGAAGTATTCACAGGTGTGTGTGAGGGGGGGGGGGGGTAGCAAGCTAGGGGGGTAGTAAACCCTCGTTAAAATTCTAATGGCTCGTCATTTCAGGTACGCCAAAGTAATAACCCATATTAAATAGCTAAGGTTTGTATAGTTAGGAAAAATACAAATTATCTACGAATTTGTCATCTTATAAATCAGTATATTTGCAAAATGAATTAATTTTGTAATGTAATTTAAAATGTAATTTGTAGTTAAGAAACCTGATGCAAATTTCATAAGTACAGTTCACAGGCTTGAATCAAATTTGACTTGAGACCTGCTATTGAGAATGCTATAAAACCAATTTGTCCTGTAACTGTGTTACTGGAATACAAACCAACATTATTTATAGTGGTATTAATTTCGGCAGAGCAAAGACGAGCCATTACAATTTAGTGATGGTTAGCCATGTACCCGCTAGTTAGCGGGTGGGGGGTGGTAACTCATTTTGCTTTTGGCTTGGATGGAGGACAGTTGTTACCACTCTTCCTCCTCACCAACTTTTTGGACAGCCATTATTAATAACTTTTTTGCTTTTTCTTTTACAGTTTGTGTGTGTTTGCCTTCTTATCAGCGATGCGTACCTGCCCTGGCCCTGAGGGCCGCTCTTGCAAGACCTTTATATCCTCCATCGAAACAGATCCTCATCGGCTGTGTCATGCAAGCAGAGGTCAATGTTGCGATACCGGTAACAGTGGGAAAGGTTTGGGTAATGACGGAAGAAGGCAGCTAAAAGGGATTCTTCTCCTTCGGGGTCTTCGTCGAAGCAGAAGAAACCCAAAGCTTCTTTTTCCGCCTCCATGACCTTCCTCTGAAGCCTATGCTCGGCCAGCTTCCTCCGGGGAACCGTTGAGTAAAAGTGCAGGACACTTAACTCCTGGACAACCTCGGTCCTCAAGAGAGTGCTGCTTCCCCTAGCGAAGCAGCTCGCCCCCCACCCCCACCCCACCACTGTTAAGTCTTTGTTTCTCTCTTCTGTTTTGCAGGTGTGGCTGTCCCGGGGATTGTCTACTCCGCCTTCGATGGAGGTGTTGGTGCAACTCATCCAACGGGGTGCAGAGTTGCACCGTTCTTCCGCTTCCGACGTTAACCCGATGTCCCTGCTGAGTGTTGATCTTCATGTCGCTGAGAAGTCTTCTGCAGCCCTTCCAGGGGACTCCAGTCCTGCCTCATCTTCCGTTCCTGCCGCCGCCGCTTCTCCGATCATCCTTCAGGGGTGGAACAAAGTCCAAGGCATGTCTTGTATGCGGGTAATCACCTCTCTCGTTCGTGAGAGAGACCACCCATAGAGACTCCTCTTTGGATGCCTTCTAGTGACCAGCCCGCTGCTCTGCCCTCCCAAGCAGAGGCTCGCCGTCACGGCTGTCGTCCTCTCCATGCTCGTGTTCCTCTTCGCTTCAGACATGCTCTTTCACCTTTGGTAAAGAGATGTTTGTTTGGCTTTTTGTCTTCTGCTGCAGAACGATCCCCTACGGAGGATCCTTCATTGCCCGGAGCTCATCAGTTACCTACGCTCCTCCTGGTTCCCGTCCTTCGCCTAAGTCATTGGACTCTGCTCAGTCTCGGTGTTCGTCAGGTTGTGTCTCCTCTCCCTCTACTCGTCAGCAAACTCCGGTTTGTACTTCTCCAGCTGGTTCCAGCCACCCGGTTGCTCGTCTCTCACCAACTACTTGGCAGGGAGCTGTTCACCAACGGTCAGCTGTTCGCTGGCCTCTACAGAGGTTTGCTGCTCTCCTAGATTCATCTTTAGTTGGCAGGTTACCACCGATCACCGACTCATCAATCTCTGACTCGCCGATCGCCAGTCCACTGATTGCTGATAGATTGTCACTCGCCGACAGCCCGCTGCTTCAGCCTACCGGCAGCCGCCGACTACTCGCCAGTCACCCTTCATTTGTTGTTCACCGACATCTCGCCGATCTCCGAAGAGACTGGAAGGCAGGCGACATCAAACTCTCGCTGCTCGTCATTCGCCAGCTCGCCGATTGCCCAGACGATTGTCAGGCAACTGACAGTCCCCATCGACAGCTCGTAGGCAGGCGACCACACGTGATCACTCTCCAACTGCACAGTGAAACCGGGAAGCAGTTCCAGAACACCGACGTTGTTTGCCAGAACGTTCTCATCCTAGGGATCAGCTTGGTTCCTGTGAGGAGAGGCTTAGCAAGACTTCTCCTTCACAATCTTCCAGGCGCTCTCCAGAGCTTCGACAGTCTCCTACTTGCCATTGGCTTTCATCTCGAGAGCAGAAAAAGGCAAGGTGTCTTCCATTCAGCAGACATTCAAGGTTCCGAGGGCTAATCCCTCACAACCTGTTCTGTTATCATGAAAGGAGACCTTAGCACCTCAGCACTCTGTTGGGTCTTCTTCGACAGCAGGCAGGACTTCCTTGTGGAAACCCTCTTCGTCTTTGTTATAGGACAGGAGCCGTGTTTTGGAGCCCTGCTGAGGACCATTTCCCAAGCCTTTGCGACAGGTTTTCCTGCTCACCCTTCAGAGATTTCCAGGATTCTCTTGGAGTCTTCCTTGCCGACGGCTGACCCAAGGCGTAAATCCACTGTTCCTTCCCGTAAAGAGACTTTGGTCTCATCCCCTCCCCTGAAGAGAAAAAGAGGAGTTGCTGACGAGGTGGTCTCACCCAGGGTCAAGCTGACTCCTGTCAAGACATCTAAGTGGAGGCTAAAAATCATTGTGCCTACGCCTCCTCGTCCAACCGCTTCAAATCCAGCAATCCAGAAGGAAGCTCCACGCTGGGAGGAGTCCCTAGTTGGCTCCCTCTGCCCCTCTCCCATTGAGGAGGTGCCTTGAGAGATGAGAGCAGCCTCTAAACCCGTAGAAGACACTATCTTCCCCCCTACAGGTGAACAGCAGAAAGGTGTCCCGTCGAAACCATCGGTTTTAAAGACCTTTCTGCCAAGGAAAGATTCCAAGGACTCTAAGACTCTGCCAAAGTCCTCGACGAGGTCTACTAGACCCACGGAGACGGTCAGACAGGTGTCTCCTGTTCCTCACTACGAGGACGACCATGACCCACCCCGAGACGGTCTTGTGGGTGGAAGGCTCTGGGTTCGCTTTCAGTCCTAGACCATCGAAAGCGGAACAAAGAGAGTCTGAGCACGCCTTCTGGCTGGTTTGGCCTGTTAAGGTCCCTCAATGGGTTGGCAGACCTGGCGATGGCTCCTTAGAAGGGCAAAGACACGGTCCTAGGCCGTGTTTTCGGCTCTCAAAAGCCCCTCCAAGTCCAATGCAACCCTGCCCTGGTCTCAAGGGCTGAAGAGTGCCTGACGGAAGGTTCTGTCTCAGCTCACCAGCTCCTCTGACTCCCTTTGTGCAGGCTCATTCTCTAGACTCCTCCCACCTCCTGGTGTCCAGCAGAGGAAATACTACGAAGTCCTTGATGAGCCTCTTTGGCCCTTCCTCTGCGTCATACCTTAGAGGAATTGATGAAGGGGATCTCTCTAGAAAGACTCTCCGGACTGCAAGTGTCGTTCTCCGCTTCTGAGATCCTCAATCAGGAGAGTGGGGAAGTACACCATGCAGGCTAATTTGTAGCTAGATCTCTGGTTGGGGTCTGTGAGAAACCCGTTGAGGACCGAGAATTTATCCAAGGAAAACTCCAGGAAGGTGATCGAGACCTTTCTTCTGTCAGGTACTCATACCATCAAGTTCCTTGCCCATCGATTTGTTAACTTGTGGGCAAATACCATCCTAAGAAGGAGGGACTCGATAGTTGAGAGGTTTCATCGCCAAGTCCCACAAAGCAATATTGTGAAACTCTGGAACTCCTCTCTGGAGGGCTCCTCTCTTTTTGAGTCGGGAGATGTCAAGTGAGCTGCGGAGAGATGGAGGAAATCCCACCAAGACTCCCTTCTCCATAGGGCCTTAACATCCTGGCCTTATAGACCAACCTCCTAGCTGCAGAACAAACAGCAGAAACCGACAACAAGCAGGACAACAATGACAGATGCGAAGTTGTCTAAAAAGCCCTTTCCTGGCAAGGACAGGAAAGGCACCAAGTCCTCCCGTGGAGGGAAAAATCCTAGAAGGGGTGGCCGAGGCTGCAACCGCTAGGATGGGCAATCCAGTGGGGGATGCCTGCATGGTTGCTGGCAGAGGTGGATCCAGCTCGGGGCTGAACCCTGGATAATCTCCGTGATTCGTTCAGGGTACTGCATCCTGTTAATTCAATTTCTCCCTCCACTGACCAAGACTCTAGTGACAACGAGCTCCTATACAAAGGGATTTGCATAGAAGTCCAGACCATGTTGGAGAAGAGCGCTCTCCAAGAGGTCCTTGACAACTTCCCAGGCTTCTTCAGTCGACTCTTTCTTGTGAAAAAGGCGTCTGGAGGCTGGAGACCAGTCATCGACCTCTCAGCTCTGAACAAGTTTGTCAAGCAAATTCCGTTCAGCATGGAGACTGCAGACATGGTCAGACAAGCGGTAAGACCGCAGGACTTCATGTGCACACTGGATCTAAAGGACACATACTTTCAGATCTCAATCCATCCATCTTCAAGGAAGTTTCTGAGAATCACTCTACACAACAGGAAACATCAGTTCTAGGTGCTTTGCTTCGGTCTTTCCACAACACCTCGGGTCTTCATGAGAGTGTTTGCCCTAGTGTCATCTTGGGCTCACATAATTGGTATCCATCTCCTGCGTTATCTGGATGATTGGCTAATTCTAGCAGACTCGATGGTGACCCTTCTTCAGCACCGAGACAAACTTCTGAGGCTTTGCCAAGATCTGGGGGTCATGGTAAACCTGAAGAAGTCATTATTGCTTCCCTCTCAACGACTTGTATACCTATGAATGATAATAGACAGCAATCTTCATAAAGCTTTCCCGTCAGACGACAGGGTATTGAGGCTGAGGAAGGTAGCAAGACCATTCCTCAGACAGGAAGAACTCCCACCCCAGAAATGGTTATGTCTCTTCGGGCACCTATCATCCCTGGCCTATCTAGTTCCCAACTGCTGCTGCAGGATAAAATCTCTCCAATGGCCGTTAAAGTCCACATGGAATCAGGACTTCAATTCCCCAGATATTCTGATTCCCATGGGATTAAAGGAACGGACGGACCTCGAGTGGTGGGTGGCAGATGAGAATCTGCTGAAGGGCGTCGACCTTCTCGTCCCTCCCCCGGACTTGATGCTCTTCTCAGATGCATCCAAAGAAGATTGGGGGCCCCACATGCTGCACCACACGACCTCAGGCCTATGGTCAGAGTTCGAAAAGTACCTGCACATAAGTCTCTTAGAGATGAAGGCTGCCTTCCTGGCCCTTCAGCAGTTCCATCAGTTCCTGGTGGGTGGGCCACTCAGTGGTGGTGATGTGCGACAACACTACAGTAGTGGCTTACATCAACAAACAGGGCAGTACTTTTCACAGACATATCCCTTCTGGCAATAGAAATACTGAGATAGGCAGAAGTCAACTTGGTGTCCCTATCAGCACACTTCATTGTGGGCAAAAGGAATGTACTCACGGACAACTTGAGCAGAGCGACTCAGATAGTGGGCTCCGAGTGGTCTTTGAATCATCTAGTAGCCAACAAAGTCCTGACTTTGTTGAGTTTTCCGTCCGTGGATCTGTTTGCAACGGCCCTGAATTTTAGGCTCCCGTTGTACTACTCCCTAGTCCCGGACCCCAGGGCTCTCTGGCAAGATGTATTCCAACAACGGTGGGACAACATCAACTTTTACGCCTTTCTCCCATTCTGTCTGATGAGAAGAGCACTCAACAAGAATAGCACATCAGTCAATTTCTCAATGACCCTTCTATGGCATCACACAGAATGGTTCCCAGATCTTCTGAAACTCCTAACGGAGCTTCCAAGAGAGCTCCCTCCGTGACACGATCAACTCAGACAACCACATGCCAACATCTTTCACAAGATCGTAGTTTTGCTACGACTTTACACCTGGAGACTATCCAGCACCTCCTCACTCAGAGAGGATTTTCGCAACAAGTTGCAAAGAGGATTGCTGAACACCTGCGAAGACCTTCAGCTTCAGTCTACCAGGCAAAGTGGAATGTCTTCTTTGGTTGGTGTTGTGGAAGGGGTATCTCTCCCGTCGATGCCGCTATCCCAGCAATAGCGTAATTCATCGTGCATCTGCGGGAGGAAATGCTCCTCTCGTTTTCGGCAGTAAGAGGCTATCACTCAGTCATGAGTCTCACCTTTAAATTGAAAGGAGTAGATATTTCCTCTTTGCTAGAACTTTCTCTTCTCAAACGGAGTTACAAACTTACCTGTCCCCAATTGGAAGTGAGACCGCTTCCATGGAATGTGGTTATGGTTCTTTGATCCCTGAAGGGTCCTCCTACAAACCATTACGCGAGGAAACAGATCGCCACCTCACTTTGAGATGGTGTTCCTACTCGTCTTGTCTTCGACCAAAGGTTTAGCAAACTTCATGGTCTATCGTATGATATCGTCCATTCAAGGGGATGGGGAGAGATAAGCTTCAGCTTCATCCCTGAGTTCGTAGCAAAGAATCAGAACCCGGGGGTAACGAATTCTAGATTCGATTTCTTCAGATAACGAGTCTCCGTTCTGTAACCGACGACACAGACCAACTGTTATTATGTACAGTAAGGAGTTTTAGGTACTACCTCAAAAGAACAACAGCAGCTCGCCTCTGTGTACCAGCACTTTTTGTCAGCACGGGGAAAATCAAGAGGAGGATCACAAAAAACACTATCTCTGCTTGGATTTGCAAGGTCATTGATCTCACACTGAATCCGGATCCTTCTCCGACATGTTGACCTTGAACTCACGATGTCAGGGGCATAGCTACGTCCCTGGCCTTCAAATGCAACTACTCTGTGAGGCAGGTTCTACAAGCGGGCGTATGGAAGCATCAGACGGTCTTACAGCCCACTACCTGCAAGACGTGACCCACAGGAGAGACAATACGTTTTTTATCGGTCCTGTAGTGGCTGTACAACAGCTGGTTTAATACCTCAAGCTCCTTGATGGACAAATAGCAGGAGAATGAGGGCATTGGTTACCCAGTTTTAGTCTGAGTGAATTAATAAGAATGACGGGCTCAATCTTTTCTTCATCCTCCCCTCTCTTGGGGAAATCAGGATTCAGGGTCCTCTGCACAGCTGACCTCAACAAACTGCATGTAAACCATTGCTCCCCTTGTGTAACCTGGTATTGTGTTAATACTGTTACATCCCCATACCCTGGCGAGGTGGTATTGGGAATGTCTTGGTGACCTCAGACAATTCATATGACTCGGAAGAATTCTTACCTTGACAGTCACATTGTTAGTATCACAAACACAGCTTGTGTAGGTCGCAGACCATGCATAGCAAGGTTTTAGTAAAGTGCAAGGTTTCTACTTACTATGTGCTAACACACATAGAAGTGAATCCCAGAGTCAAAGCCAAAAAGCCAGATTGGCAGGGACTTCCACCTTACTAATGGGTCAACCCCCATAAATAGAGTGGGTTTGTATTCCAGTTACGGAACAAATGATCAATTTGGAAGTAATTTATACACATAATTAACTCAAAGTTTGTGTTAGTTAGGAAAAAATACAAATATCACCAAAATTTTTCATATTTGGAAGTGTATGTATTTTTCCTTATGATACAAACCTGTAGCTAGTTATACAGATTGGCCTGCCAGCACCAGTCCCCCTTGAAGTCTTACCTCCAAGCAAAGTGAGTTACAGTTACAGGTGTGTGAGTGAGAGGGGTAGAGGTGGTTAACCCTCGCTAAATTCTAATGGCTCGTCTTTCAGCTCCACCGAAAGTAATACCCCTATAAATAGCTACAGGTTTCTATTGTTAAGAAAAATACAAATTACTTCCAAATTTCTCATTTTAATTTGGCCATTACTACTGTATATGCAATTTTTTAACTTTGGAGTTTTCTAAACTACCAAATTAAAACTAGCATAACCATGAAGATAACCCATATTTTACTGGCCATCTTTATTATAATTCTCTAAATACTGTTTAATAAATTTTTTTCCAGGTCTTTTTCTGACTGGGCAGGATGTATGTTCATGTGGATTTTCTGGAGCTCTGTGGGGAGGATTCCTCTGTGCTGGAGCTGTTTTACAGCGAAATATTATGAATGATTTGGCTGTAATGCATAAGATCATCAAGATGGAATCAAAGGCAGGGGTAGAGAAAAAGAGTTAGAGATGAATGTGAAGATGTCTTGTACAGTAGCACAAAAAGGCTTCTAACATTGCTCTGTCCTTGGTAGTATCTGAAATATTTTTTCGCAGTGTAAATTTCAAGTGATAGTTCATGGGTTTAAAAAGGGCAAATTCTCCAAAATCATTAGCTGCTTTGAATATTTCCCCTTTCTCAGAGGAAGGACTAGATAACTATTGCTTCCTAAATATTATCCAGAGGAAGGACTAGATAACTATTGCTTCCTAAATATTATGTGTTGTCTTCATACAATAAAAAGAAGATACAAGCTCTGTAGATTATCAAAGCATAGTTAGGCCATTGATCATAGCATTAAATTTAGATAAATTATTACTATACAAATTAATTTATCTCATTAGACTATTCTAAAGAATTAATGAACTTTATTATATTGTACTGCAACTGATGGAAGAGTGCCCCCAAACAGGTTTCAGGCAAAGTCAATTGACACTAACCTGTATGATTATACCCAGAAGCTGCAAGTGAGTAAATGCTGGGAAAACTGTGATATAATGCTTCCTTTTTTAGTGGGGATATTAGTTTATAACCTCAAATCTGTTGATTTTAATGATTTCTTTAGAAAGTGCATGAATGTATTGTGAACCCAATCAAAAAAAATTATGTACAGTATACTGCAATTGGTATCTATTAATTCTGGTATAATTTTCATTGTTATGAAGACAATTTCTTTTATATTTTGGCATTTTTTAAATGTACTTTTTGTGAAGACTTTCTTGCAGTCATTGTCAGCATTTTATTAGCAATTCTTTCAGTCTGATGGACAATTTCCCTTTTAGTTCTAATTTTGAATTGAGAAAAGTTCTTATACAGGATTTCAGTGATGAACAGTGATTTCATATCCCTTTTGGATACCTATTTTATAGGTCCTCATTATGATACAAATGATAATAAGATGTGTGCACAAGATTAAAGATAAATAAATCCATTTGATTAAAAAAATCTAGATTCCATAGTAATCAGTTGTCCATTTTGTGCCATACTCATTACTTGATGGCCTTTGCAGCATTCCTTTGATGCCTAGCTTCACTTGTTTTATATCCTTTTATTTCATCATCATTCCCATGTACTTTCTTCCTTCCTGCTTTCTTACCTCTTCTTACGTTTACTTCATATGGCTACTACAGTGTGTCCCTCTGTTGCACTAAGGTGCTGAATTGCTTTACAGGCTCCAGCACCAAGCTGTGTAGACCAAATTGATTATTCTAATCCAATCTAATGAATAACCTTCTTAAATAGTAGTCATGTTCTATCATTGGTACTTTCTAATGCAGTTCTGTATATTTTCCCAATCTGAATGACCTGTATAATGATCAAGTCTCATCGTTCTGCATTTACTTCATTATTTCATTATGTGAGGGCTGTGTAGTTGTATTTTTCAATGATACATGATTATAAATTTTGGCCTTTTGGGCTCCAATGTGATATAGTGTATATGCTAAACATAGGCTTGGATTAATCATATGTAAAACTTTAATCCACAAACAAATGTTGGTCAATTTCATTGTTAGTCAATTTCAAGATACTTTCCCTGAAAGCATAATGTATTGAATTTATTTATCTCTGAATTAGAAAAGATATTTTACATTAATTCACTTTTTTATTTGTAATTCTGTTTTTGTGTACTTTTTAATGTTTTTAGTTACTTTAAATCTTTACTGATTTATTGTATTTATTCTCCAGAGCTGTTCCAATGCTGTAACACAAATATATTATTTCACATTTTAAAAGGAGAAAGTTATCTAACATTGTAGTATTTGATACTGCAGAAGTTTTATTGTGCTGTTATGTTCATTCTTAAGGGTGCTTATTTTAGTGTGAAAAAAATACATAGTAGTTTATTTATAATTGTTTTGCATGTTTTAGAACTTACTTGTGGTTCTTAGTAGGCCTACAGCAGAAGAATTGAAGTAAATTAATAATGTATATAATTTAATTACTGTATATCATAAAGTTTGCATTTAGATACTTTGTCATTTATTTACGTTAGACATTTTTATTCCTTCATTTCTATATGTTACTATACTGTACATGTAAGCTATATAGTATTTTTATATAATGGCTCTAGGAGTATAGAGGTGTTAACGATAAGGATATGCTATGAATACTAACTGTAGGCTCATATTTCTCAAACTTCAGGCATGTTTTTGTCTTTGGTTGTTAGATTAAGCTGATGCCAGCACAGGATCTTGCTCATTACAGTAGCCTGTAATTATTTTCTTGTCTTAGAAAGAAAGATTGTAATGTAGTTATACTGTAAGTTAAATTGTTTATTTATTGCAAATGTAACTTGTCAGCCTTTCGTAAGAATACTACCACTAGAAAGTTGTGGGGTCCTTTGACTGGCCAGACAGTACTACATCGGATCCTTCTCTCTGGTTACGGTTTATTTATCCTTTGCTTACACATACACACACACACACACACACCGAATAGCCTGGCCTATTTTACATATTCTCCTTTGTCATCACACACCTGACAATACTGAGATTACCAAACTATTCTTCACCCAAACGGTTAACGACTGCACTGTGATTATTCAGTGGCCACTTTCCTCTTGGTAAGTGTAGAAGAGACTCTAGCTTTGGTAAGCAGCTCTTCTAGGAGAAGGACACTCCAAAATCAAACCATTGTTCTCTAGTCTTTGGTAGTGCCATAGCCTCTGTACCATGGTCTTCCACTGTCTTGGATTAGAGTTCTCTTGCTTGAGGGTACACTCGGGCACACTGTTCTATGTTATTTCTATTCCTCTTGTTTTGTTAAAGTTTTCTATAGTTTATATAGGAGATATTTATCTTAATGATACTCTTCTTAAAGTATTTAATTTTTCCTTATTTCCTTTCCTCACTGGACTATTTTGCCTGTTGGAGCCCCTGGGCTTGTAGTATCCTGCTTTTCCAACTAGGGATGTAGCTTAGTAAGTAATCATAACACTGAGCTGTCCTTCTGTCTTATTAATGATAACAGCAACTTTGTAGCTTTTAGATTTAACCCAGTCAGATGATAACAACAGTGATGGTTGATAACTATTTGTCAAAGTTAATTGCTCTAAACATGTAATGAATATAGCTTAAGAAATTCATGTGAATTTATATTATGGTAATTTTGTTTTAACTTTAGGTATGTCACTTCAATTTAAATTGATTTTTTTTCTTCCAAAATTAAAGATTTAAGAATCATTAAAAACTATAAGTTCGGTTTCAGATAGCTTTAGTTTTCTAAGAGTGAAATGTTTTGACCTGATGTTTGTTAGAAGTATACTTATCATCTTACTGTACTACTAATGGTGTCTTCACAAAACATTACTAGAGTGAAGAGAAAGAAAGATAATTTCATATGATCACCATAAAATCAAAGGTTGCATACTGAGAGGAAAATATAAAAGCCCGAGATTGCTGATGAAGTCTTATATAATATAACTCATCTGTTTCTAAAGAAGAAATAGATAACAGTAAACAGACAATATTTAAATTGACTACCTTATCCTTAACATGATTACCTGATTCTGTTATTTAATGGATAACATTTCTTTAGCCACTGGTTAACTTGGAGATTGGATACGAGATTTGAATTGACTACCTTAACCTTAACATGATTACCTGATTCTGTGATTTAATGGATGATATTTCTTAGCCACTGGTTAACTTGACGAGATTTAAATTGACCACCTTAACCTTAACATGATTACCTGATTCTGTGATTTAATGGATAATATTTCTTTAGCCACGGGTTAACTTGGAGATTGCATACGAGATTTAAATTGACTACCTTAACCTTAACATGATTACTGTATCTGATTCTGTGATTTAATGGATGATATTTTTTTATACACTGGTTAACTTAGAGATTGCATACAGATTCAACAAGGCTGGCAATGTTAAGAAATAGTAATGCATGTGTTATATCGGGAGATCAATTAAAACTTTGGTTTGCAAGAGATTAAAATTCCTGCCATAATGGAAGGATAAAACCTGTTCATACATAGTGTAGTTTAAATTAGAGTACAGTACAAAAATTTTCAATGCAAAAACATGATGTAACTTTTTCTACCATTAATTGCTCTAATTGCATAACATGCTAGACGGCTTTGAAGTAAATAGATTGTTATAGTTTTGTCTGTGTTTACTTCCATTTTTAGATTTACTATTGTCATGGTAGTAGGTGAGGAAAAATTTTGAACAGAACAGGTAGTCATGCATCAAACCCCTCATTCTGCCAACACATACACTGAATACAGTAGTACTGTATGGTGTTTTCTCTACACCTTTTTCATATACTGTACATTAAAAACACTAAATTGCTGCATTTTGTTGTTGTTTCGCATTATAAAGGTCTATTGTTATAACCAGTTAAAAGTTATTTCCTTTCCTGGACAAAAATTTGATACAGCGAGTTCTGTAGATACACTGAACTTGGAAAAGGATTGGATTTGCAAAATTGAAATCCAACTCCAGCCAAAATGAATTGCAGTGCCCAACACCCTTCATGATAACTGGAGTTGTGTAGATCTTTGAGGAAGAGACAGATAAGTCGAGTTCATTATAAATTTTTGAAAAATCAGGGGAAATATTGTTAATGTAAAAAATAAGTATTGTATCAGTAACATTTACATGACACTCTTGGCAGGCAACACTGGAAGGAATGCTACATGTGTAGGCTATATTGAAAAAAAATTATAACTGGAGAGGTAGAAAAAGGCCTACAGTAAGGAGGGCAATTAGATAGAAAACTCTTAAATGCAAAGGTAAGGGTCAGAGATGGTGATATCAACATAGCAGAAAGAAAAATATTTCACATTCATGATAGCAAATATTGAAGAGAAAAGAAATTTCAAAATTTTTTTTTACCATAGAGTGCATGGTGCTGCTATAATATGGGTACCAGTAAAGAAACGAAAACATGTAAAGTACAGTAATAAAAAATATGAACTGCTAGGGATTTATTGGGTCCTTTGACTGGTCTAACTACTATACTGGATCCTTCTCTCTGGTTACAGCTCGTTTTCTATTTGCCTACATATACACCAAATAATCTGGCTCTATTCTTTACATATTCTCTGTGCTCATACACCTGACAACCCCGATATTACCAAATAATTCTTCTACACTCAAGGGGTTAACTACTGCACTACAATTGCTGAGTGGCTACTTTCCTCTTGGTAATGGTAGAAGACTTTAGCCATGGTAGGCAGCTCTTCTAGGAGGAGGACATTCCAAAATCAAACCTTTGTTCTCTAGTCTTTGGTAATGCCATAGCCTCTGCACCATGGTCTTCCACTGTCTTGGGGTAGAGTTTTCTCTTGCTTGAGGGTACACTTGGGCACACTATTCTACCATATTTCTCTTCTTTTTTTAATTTTTTTAAAGATTTATTTAATGTTATTGTTTCTAAGATATTTCATTAATTCCTTTCTTCAATGAGCTAATTTTCACTGATGAAGCCCTTGGGCTTATACTGTAGCATCCTGCTTTTCCAACTAGGGTTTGTAGCTTAGCAAGTAATGATAATCCATCCATCCATATACCAAAGGCACTTCCCCCAATTTTGGGGGGTAGCTGACATCAACAAAGAAACAAAACAAAAGGGGGACTACTCTCTACGTTCCTCCAGCCTAACCAGGGACTCAGCCGAGTTCAGCTGGTACTGCTAGGGTGCCACAGCCCAACCTCCCACATTATCCACCACAGATGAAGCTTCATAATGCTGAATCCCCTACTGCTGCTACCTCCGCGGTCATCTAAGGCACCGGAGGAAGCAGCAGGGCCTACCGGAACTGCGTCACAATTGCTCGCCATTCATTCCTATTTCTAGCACGCTCTCTTGCCTCTCTCACATCTATCCTCCTATCACCCAGAGCTTTCTTCACACCATCCATCCACCCAAACTTTGGCCTTCCTCTTGTACTTCTCCCATCAACTCTTGCATTCATCACCTTCTTTAGCATGTGTAAAGGAAGAGATTACAGTACAGTATACCATATATGTATTTTTAATCTTAAAAATGCATTTGAGAGTACAGAAACAAATATTTCAAATAACAACAGTCAAGGGTAGTATAGTACCATAAACTGTGGTAGTAGAGTAAAAATCTACGAAAGAATAATTCTTGCACAATTCAAGGAATGTGTGGTGGAAATGTTTTATGATACAGTTGAGTTAAGGGAGGACTGAAATTAATGCAGAATACAGATCCTGTTGTCCAAATCAAACTATTGTTCTCTGGTTGGGTAGTTCCATGATCTCTGTATCATTGTCTTCCACTGTCTTGAGGGTACACACGGGCACTATTCTATTATATTTCTCTTGTTTTTTCTTCAACTTTTTATGGATTATATATATATATATATATATATATATATATATATATATATATATATATATATATATATATATATGTGTGTGTGTGTGTGAAAGATATATTTTAATGTTACTGTTTATAAAATATTTTGTAGTAATTGTTAATTCCTTCTCTTGTATTTTATTTGTTTCCTTCCCTCACTAGGTTGTTTTTCTTTACTGATGCCCTTAGGCTTATAGCATCCTGCTTTTCCAACCACCGTTGTAGTTTAGCTTGTAATAATAATGGAAGGAAAATTTAATATATATACGGCTATTTCGTCAAGAATCACAAAGTATTTCATTCCATACGAAGACAATCATTCTGCAGATATTATATAGCCATGACATTTTCGGATTTTTTTCAGTATTAATAAGAAGAAGGTTAATTCATATTGGAAATTTAGATCACTGAAGGTAGTTTCTTCATTATAAAGCTGTTTACATTCTCAAGTATAATATTGCAAAGTGTTGATATGACTGACTATATATTTTACACACGAGTCTTCCTTCGATAAAACGACTATCTGTATTAAAAGCTGTATAGTGATAACAAATCTACGAAATGGAACGAAGGTTTTAACCTGAGGAATAAAGCGCACATAAATTAGGTCTATCTAAATTATTACAAATAACCATGGGGATACTGTAAGCCTAAAACTATTACAATAATAATCCATCTGAGACTTTATGTTGATTCCACCTAAGTAAATCTATTGCCCATATTTTGGTAATGGAAATATATTTGTTATTAAATCTAAGAAAAATATAAGGGCCTGATTTAACTCGTGTAAAAAACTGGCTACTAGCAAATAAGTTAACCTTAAATGAAAGAAAGACATACTTCATTATCTTTTCTCTACGAAGAGTTCCTGTTAACATAAGGGTTGCTATAGGAAATCACACTCTGGATCAGAAGTCCAGTGGTAAATTTTTAGGGATAATTCTTGATAATAAACTAACTTTCTGTGAGCATGTAAATATGACAGTTAATAAAATTGCCAAAGTAATGGGTATCATATATAGATTAAAAGAGTATTTCCCCTTATATATTATAAAACAATTGTATCACTCGTTAGTATCTCCTCACCTAAATTACTGCAATACGGCGTGGGGGAGTAGTAGTAGAAATGTCTTGCAACCATTAATTGTAATTCAAAAAAGACTGGTAAGAATCATAAGCTCCAGTGATTACTTAGCTCATACATCGCCACTTTTCCGGTCTCTCTCGATATTGAAGCTGGAAGACAATTATAAGCTCTCCTTAATGAATATGATGTTCCAAACACTTATTTTGAACAAATTTCCAGATTTAAGACGAAAAATAATTCAGGAACAATCAGTTCATCCATACGGAACAAGAAATTCAAACTTAACTCTTCCTTTCATACGTATTAATAGATGCGAGCAATCCTATCTATACCAAGGTATTAAACTTTGGAATACTCTGCCCGCTTATCTAAAGGCACTGCTTAGCGTTCGGTCTTTTAAGAAATCATATACAAATCTCCTGTTATCTGGGTATTAAGCTTTATTAATAAATATTTATACTTGCCTACCTAACCACATCGCAAGTATGTTTCATTGTTTAGAATATTTTATTTGTAAAACTAGTTCTTTTACTGAGTTTTTTGCTTAATATCTACAATTTTTTCAATGTATATACCATTAGCTTTCATATACCATCTTTCCTTATCATATAAATATGCATTTCCATTTGTTTTTAGGCTAAGATTCTCATTTATATGTATCTATTTGTATACATATGATTATGTATATGTATGCGTACATTTTGTATATCTATATCCATATTTACTTTATTTTTTATTTTTACTTAATTGATGATATTATCTTGTTGTATTATTGCCCGAAGAGCTCTGCTCCACATGGGCTTGGACTGAGTCTTTTTTTCTTTTTGTAAATCTTTGAATGTAAATATCTTTTGTCCAATAAACATTATTATTATTATTATTATTATTATATAAAATCTCATTATTGAAACAAACGGGACCAGTCATGCGTTTTGCCTGTAACAACAAAACAATATAGTATTTCCCTTTCTTTTAATATTTTATATTTTCACTTGCCACTGGTTTTTAATTCCATATAATTAGAGATAATTGAGGATGAGTAAGACTAAAATCTATTTTCAAAGTACAGTATACAGTATTCTCTCTCTCTCTCTCTCTCTCTCTCTCTCTCTCTCTCTCTCTCTCTCTCTCTCTCTCTCTCTCTCTCTCTCTCTCTCTCTCTCTCTCTCTCTCTCTCTCTCTCTCTATATATATATATATATATATGTACAAAAGAATTAAAATGACAATTGAATTTAAACTAAAAAAATTTTGTTTATTGATGAAATTTTCTGGATGCGAATTATACAAAAGGTATCTGCCATGTAGGGTTGCCAGGTTGGCCTTTTTCAGGCCAAAACCTTCAAATTTGACATTTTAAAAAAGTGGTTGGCCGTTAGCAATATCATAAAAAGAAAGCTTTGCCTTAAATGTTTGTTTTTTGCCTATTTACCAATGGGTTGGCCCTTTCAACTTAAAGCTGATTAGAATTTCGCCTTTTCTCACTTAGAAAACTTGGCAACCCTGTGCCATCAATTACTATCTCCAATCTCACGCGACCGCCCTTCGCGTCTACTGCCTTTTCTCCCTCTACGAAATTTGGGATCTTGTTTTTGGGTAAATATCATTATGGTTATCTTATTTTAATCATCAATGGTGTCTAACTGATTGCAAATTACTTAGTACACGCGAATTGCATGCTGGAATTAACTGTCACAAAGATGCTTGCTGTAAATAGGGCATAACATGAAGGGGGTCTTTGTTTACCGCCATTTTATGTACACTGCGAATCCTTCGATTTACAAAATGCTCCTCGTATATTTAACTACACGATATATCATTAAATCACAAAAATAAAACGGAAAAGGTGTTAAGAAAGAATCACGACTGCGCCCACGTTATGCTTACCTCAGCCTTATAGACTAGCCTACCTTATATCTTAAGCAGGCACCTGTTTAGGAATTCTTGAGTATTTTGCGAGTAGATTTATAGCCAAACACGTGAACTATAAGTGGTAAATGTTTGCTGTAGGTTAATAATCATATTGAAGAAAACTATTCAAGTTAAAGACATTAAAATTTTGTATGTTATGACATGAATGAAAGACCATCTACCCTAAGGGGTTTTATTATAGTTACGGAAGGGAGAAGCCTTTCTACTAAGAAATGGGTATTTCCTATAGAAAAATGCATGTTTTCTTTCATCACTTATTTTCACTGCATATAAAAATATTAAAACCTAATCCGCTGATAATAAGGGACACCTATTGGGTGTCTGATAAATAATTGTAAAACGTACCTTTCCTTCCTTATACGTTATTTTCTGGGATGCACAAATTATCTATCCTATCATGTTTTAAACCAAACAAGAGCTACCTGTGACTGGTGCGCAGACTGGGTAGAACTTAAAGAAAATATTGACGAGGTAATAATGTATTTTAGATCAAGAACATCACCTAACCTAACCTAGGAACCTTATCCTTAGCTACGTAATTACCACGACCTCCCCCCTTAGACTACCGTATTCTTAGTTTACCTTGTCCTAACTAACTATATATACCCTAGACTGGGATAAACAACATTTTCCTCTTATAGAAAATCTAATTGGTGAGGGTTTCCAATATAACATCGGTCGGGGTGCATATCATTGGTTGTGGACTTATTTGTAAAGTTGTCTTAGATTTGTCAAACATTTCTCATTATCAATTTGAATATCCTAACCAAACCTTCCAGCCTAACCAGCCTCCACTAACATGATCATCAAATTAATTATATTGTTACTGTATGCATAGCGTTTGTGTAATGATGGACAAGATCTCTGGTGGGTCAATTAAGAGAGTTATTTAGGGTAAGCAATACAACAGAGCGGTTAGACTCCATAAGTTGATATATGAGGCTCTCATGTGACTTGCATGGAAAAGTTTTACTGAATGGCCTGAAAGCCTTTGCAATTCTGTATTGTTTCATTTAGATGAAACTAGCGGTTGTGATGCTGAGGCATGACAACATTTGTGCTGCCTCCTTGAAATCTCGTCTGGCCAATGATTCTTGTCAAACAATCCTGAATTTGTGGAAAAGTTACTTGTACAGTTTGAGGAATGAAAGAGGGACCTCTCTTCATTGTGGAGGATGAATGTTAACATGGTAGAGATGATTTTAGGTAAATTTCTCGAAAGTCAAATTCTCGAACTCAATTGCTCGAAAAATAATTTCTTGAACTATCATTTTCTCGAATCCCATATTTCTCGAAAACTGATATCTATTTTGTCGAAAAAATTGAATGGAAAAAATTTCATGTATTTCAAGGAAAAATTTTGCATTGACAAACATAAATGTTAAAAATTTATTGTAAATGAAGGAATGAAAAAAATACGAAGGTTATAATTTATTTTATCTAAAAAAAATAGTTAATATCCTTTATGACGCAAAAGTGTGATAACAAATAGGTAAGCAGTGTATCGTGCATTATACGTACGGCCGTACATACAGGACATTACAGAATGCTAATAGCCTCTTTATAAATTGGTCTTTGGCGCTTATGGGATACTTTCGATTTTGTTCGAGAAATTTACTTGTTTGTTTTCGAGTAATTGACATTCGAGAAAATGATAGTTTGAGAAATTATTTTTCGGTCAATCGAATTCGAGAAATTTACCTTTGCGCAATTGATTTCGAGAAATTTGCCTGACACCGGTAGAGATACTACTTGGACTCATAAGAGCTAGAAGGAAATTGTAGAGTTTGCATTTAGAAAGTATACAGGAAATGATTACTGGTGTTTTGCATTGGATAAAACTAACTATGCTCATTACCTCCCAGTCCATTTAGCAGAAATGTCTCGGAGAAATGTCCTGAACTTCATTCACATTTCATCAAAGGTGGATTTTCAGTGCAAATTGGGTCATCAGGCCCATTTGGTAGAATTGCTGTAGACCAGACATTGGAAGAAATTATAAACAAGGACACACACAGTAGGAGGAATCAAGGGATTAAAGTTACTAAAAAGTGCACGTACACGGTTTTATGTGACGTCTAAACTTGGCAGAAGCAATGAAGCATCTTGGATCATTGGTCTTATCATGCGGTCAAGGTAGGCTTGGTAATACAGAACTTTAGACATCCAGAATCAAAAGAGATGAAAGTGATGAAAAGGCCATTGAGGATATCTGATTTAGTGATCATATCAACAGGTGTAGCAGCAACACCAGTAATAAGCAAGGATCTTTCAAGTGTTTTTGATAAGGGGAAAGAGGCTTTTAAAACATTTATAGGAAAGTTAGATATGGGTCGTGATTTCCATGACCCTATCAAGGAAATTAACCTACGAATATTTAGCTCTTTGACAAAAGGTACAGTTGTCAAAACCGGTAAAACTAGAGAAGTAGTTTTAATGGCAGACAATCGACTCTGGACAAATACAGGGTCTCGTGACGGTCCGACATTGGGCTTGTTTCGAAGCCTTCTGGCTCCTGTTGCAGTGAGCCTTTGAGCTTTCGCAACCCGGGACCCTTGGGTCCTTGTCTCGCTAAGTCTTTTGGGGGACACCGAACCTTCAGGTTCTCCTAGCACGGGACCTTCGGGTCCAAGTCATGCTGAGTCTTCGGGTTTTCATGGCCCGGAACCTATTGTGTTGAGCCTTCGGGGTCTCGCAACCCAGGTTACTCTGAACTCTTGGGGTCTCGTGGCCAGGAACTTTTGGGTTCCTGTTGCGTTGACCCTTCGTGGTCTCACAACCCAGGTTACGCTGAACTCTCGGGGTCTTGTGGCCCGGAACCTTCGGGTTCCTGTTGTGTTGAACCTTCGGCCTCTCGCAACCCCGGTTACGCTGAGCCCTCGGGTTCTCATGGCCCAGAAACTTTGGGTTCCAGCTGCGCAGAGCCTTCGGGCTCTCACAACCCGGTTATGCTGAACCCTCTGGCTCTTTTTCCTCTGGTTACACGGAGCCTTCTGGCTCGCACAACCCTGGTCATGCAGAGCCTTCGGGTTCTCTTGACCTGCATCACGCTGAGCCTTCAATGTCTTGTGCCACCTGTTACATTGAGCCTTAGGGATCTCGTAACCTGTTGTCTTCGGTCTCCCATTGCGTGGAGCCCTCTGGCTCTCGTTACCACAGTTACGCTAAGCCTTCGGGCTCTTGTAACTGGCGTTACGCTGAACCCATGGGCTCTTGTAACCCTCTTTATGTCGAGCCTTCAGGATCGCATAACACGAGAGTTTTCCCAACTCTCGTCACATTGAGCCTTCCGGCTCTCATTTCATCGGCTACGCTGAGCTTCCGGGCTCTTGTAACCCTCGTGGACCTTCAGGTCCTTGTCACACGGACCCTATGAACTCATGTGACAAAGTTCTTTGCCAATTTTTGAGTTTCCATGACAGAAACCCAGGGTTCTCGTCGTGCTGAATCTCAATTTTGCACAACCAGAGCTTTCAACTGAAAGCTCTATGGTTGACACCCTCCCCCTGGGTTTGGTCATCCAGTCTGCTCATTCCTATGCTGCGTCACGCGGCAGAATAGCGTCGCATGACGAAGAACCGTTACGTGACATGTAACATCGCTCTACACTCCCAGCTGGTTGCTGTGTGTCTTTTGCTTTGGACAAATCACCACTGTCACCTCCCCCACCCCTCCCACTATCTAGCAGTTGGGTTAGCAGATTGTTCATGATTGTCTCTCGTGACCGAGAAAGCCTCACCTTTTGCGAAATCAGCATCAATATCGCTACTGCCATGATGTAAGCATAGCAGAAAGAATTTTACATTCCAGTTCAATTCCTTCTGGCAGGTCTTTGCATGTATTAGACGGTAGTTGTTTTTTTGAATAGCGAGAAAGAGTTCGATGTACGGTATGTGTTTCTTGAGCAAACCCTCACATACTAGACTATATCCATTATGGGAAACTCTCGTCCCTGAGAAGTTTTATATAACTTCAACAGTCGTTCGTTAATATTCCATAAAAATCTATAAGAACCTTAATGTTATTCCCACAAACTCGGTTTCTACCGATTTGTTCGATTCTCGTTTAACACGACAGACTTGTGAGACATTTTATGTTTTTACTCCAACAAGGTTATTGTCTCAAACCTTTAGTCCTAAGGGAGCAGTGTTAGCTTACATTTATGAATGGTAGCAACAAACTTAGTAGGTTGGCCAGGGCACCAGCCACCCGTTGAGATACTACCGCTAGAGAGTTAGGCCTATGGGGTCTTTTGACTGGCCAGGCAGTAGTACATTGGATCCTTCTCCCTGGTTATGGTTCTTTTTCCCTTTGCCTGACACACATACCGAATAGTTTGTCCTATTCTTTACACATTCTCTTCTGTCCTCATACACTTGACAACACAGATTACCAAACAATTCTTACTGCCCTGTAATTGTTCAGTGGCTACTTTTCTCTTTGTAAGAGTAGAAGAGACTTTAGCTTTGGTTAGCAGCTCTTCTAGGAGAACTCCAAAATCAAACCATTGTTCTCTAATCTAAGGTAGTGCCATAGCCTCTGTACAATGGTCTTCCACTGTCTTGGGTCAGAGTTCTCTTGCTTGAGGTTACACTTGGGCACACTATTCTATCTTATTTCTCTTCCTCTTGTTTTGTTAAAATTTTTATAGTTTGCAAAGGAGATATTTATTTTAATCATGTTGCTCTACTTAAAATATTTTTCTTTGTTTCCTTTCCTCACTGAGCTATTTTCCCTGTTGGAGCCCCTGGTCTTATAGCATCCCGCTTTTCCAATTAGGGTTGTAGCTTAGCAAGTAATAATAATAATAACTGCTCATTACATTTACAAATGTTACAAACCCCCGCCCATTAGGGTGCCAGACACCTTTGTCAGTGTATGAACGCTTGCAAGCCCTGCCCACAAGGAGGATAGGCAAACCAATTGAGAAATGCACATCGTTCCGGGGGATGTTGATGAGGGAGAGGTCTAACTGCCTGACTTATGGTCGTGGTTCTATCACGCCCCAGTTTACTATACCGACACTCATAGAGTGAGCGAGCTGGGTTTATTATTATTATTATTATTATTATTATTATTATTATTACTTGCTAAGCTACAACCCTAGTTGGAAAAGCAGGATGCCATAAGCCAAGGGGCTCCAACGGGGAAAATAGCCCAGTGAGGAAAAGAAAAAAGGGAAATTAAATTTTTTAAGAAGAGTAACATTAAAATAAATATCTCCTATAAAAATACACAAACTTCAACAAAACAAGAGGAAAAGAAATACTGTAAGATAACAGGGTGTGCTCGAGTGTACCCTCAAGCAAGAGAACTCTAACCCAAGGCAGTGGAAGACATGGTACAGAGGTTATGGCACTACCCATGACTAGAGAACAATGGTTTGATTTTGTAGTGTCCTTCTCCTAGAAGAGCTGCTTGCCATAGCTAAAGAGTCTCTTCTACCCTTACCAAGAGGAAAGTAGTCACTGACAATTACAGTGCAGTAGCCCCTTGAGTGAGGAAGAATTGTTTGGTAATCTGTGTTGTCAGGTGTATGAGGACAGAGGAGAATATCTAAAGAACAGGCCAGACTATTCAGTGTGTGTGTAGGCAAAGGGAAAATGAACCGTAACCAGAGAGAAGGATCCAATGTACAGTAGTACTTTCTGGCCAGTCAAAAGACCCCAAACTCTCTAGCGGTAGTATCTCCTGGCATTCCATGCATCCTTTTTTTCTCTGGTATATTTAGCAATAACTATGCCTTAGAAATGGTGCTATAGGAGCATTTCACAGGGCGACACAGGTTCCTCGCCCAGAAATGGATTTTTCCTTCGTCAAAATCCCTTTTTTCAATATTTAACTTAGCCGGTGATTATAATAGCTGCAACTCTGTTGCCCGACAGAACTCTACGGTAAAAACTCGCCAGCGATCGCTACACAGGTTGCGGGTGTGCCCAACAGCGCCATCTGTCGTCCAGATACCCAGTACTCAATGTAAACAAAAGACTCAATTTTCTCTCTGTCGAGCTGTCGACAAGACGTACTTACTCGCTGTTGCTAAACTGGAGTTTTTTCACAACTAATTGGTGAAGTACTTTATTCTAGTTTTGAGCTTTCGCTATGCAGGTGTTTTATCTTCATCTTAAATCTTGAATTCGTTTTGGATAGATTTAATTATGGTGACAAAGAGAGTATGGGCTTTCTTTCACTTTTAAATGGCCGACCCTTCCCTTAGACGGAAGTGTGTTTAGGCTTTTAGTAATTATATCACGTTATAGATTTTCCTCTATATATTTTATATCTCTCCGCCTTTATTAGGCCTCTTCGATTAACTTTCCATTTATTATAAACATATAAAATAATTTTAATGTTTTGTTTATATAGACCTTTCCTGAGAGTAGGCGGTCCTAACTTGGAAACCGAAGTTAATCAACGTTGAGCCCTTTATATCGTAATTAGCTTTTAAAGAGCTAAGGATTTAAAACTTTTTAAATGTAATATTTTATGAAAGAATTTCTTTGATAGTCTTCGTACTGTTTTCAAAGATGAACTAACGTTTAGTTTATTTATGCTACGCAGTTGTTGACGTTCAGGACGTTCAACATGCGCTCTATCGTTACTATAGAGAGAGAGTGTATCACGGTTTCACTTTGCAGTAAGAGTAAATCGATTCTGACGTTTTGTTCATTCTTTCTTAGCTTAAATGTTTTAAATTCTATTTTAAAGGAACTTTTTATTTGAAAAACCTTTCAGTTTTTTCCTTTAGTCAAATAACATGTTTTTGTGACGAAATATAATTGGGCTCTTCTCTTAGGTGCGAAATCAAGAGAGAGAGAGATAGAGACGGAGGGAGAGAGAGGAGAGAAAACGTTCCATTCAAGCGGGTGACGTTGTTCTCGTGTTACTCTCGTCCCTAGTCGCTGTAAGGGGAGGAAGGATAAAACGTTTTAGTTTTTTATTCTCGTCCCCAGGCTATGTGCGGTGAGAGATTGAAAACGTAGTTATATGAACTAGTGTTTAGTCTCTTTCCCAGCCACTGATTTTTTTATCTTAAAATATGTTTTCTGTTTTTTGCTGGTATTAATGAGCTTGCATTATACGACTGATTTCGCAATTACTACCTTTTAATGAAGGGTAGAATTGCGTGTTTCAGGTAGAAATCAGTAAAAGTTTCGATTTCAGTGAAATAAGTGCAAAACAGAAAATCGAAGTGATAAAGTGATATGCGCAAAGTGTTACAGTGTTGCGTCCGAGGGTTCGTCTGTTCGTGCCTGTCGTTCACCTAGTCCGGGACCTCTTACATGCTCCCAAGCCCAGGGGAGAAGTAATGTCAAACGACTTATGGGTTCGAGAGGCCTTGACCAACGAACAGACGTTTTCCCTCTATGGTATCGGGTGTATCTTACCAAGATCTCCCCTACCATAAAACGAGAGAGACGTTGTTTCTCCTCGTCATCCGAAGACTTTTCGCATAAGAAACCTGTCACAAGGTTTCGAAGCCCTTAAGCGAAAGTCAGTCCTTTCAGGACAGGTCCAGCGTCCTGGTTACAACCATTAGGACAGCTCTGACCCTATGCAGTCATCGGATAACTGCTCGCCGCCTAACAAAAGCGTAACACAGACTCAGAGAGTCTTTTTTTGTAGGCAAAGTGTTGCGGTCACAGACGTTACCCTCGTCTCTTACCACAACCATTTCCGTTGATCCTTAATGGGTTGTATGGCAAGACATGCAGTATATGCTTGCCTCCCTTATGGAAGACTATTCTGCCGATTAGTCCGTTGAGTCTAGCCGTTTATCTCATCGATATCCTGGCTTTCAGCCAACCTAACGTTCCTTTGTGCTTACTGTTGACGTTGGCGTAGCTTAGTCACGTCAGTCAGGTTGTTTAGAACCACACTCGATGCGGTCTCGTGTGGTTTTTCAGCCGCATTTGGACGTTAGGCCACTTGCTGATGCTCCTGTTGACGTTCAAGACGTTCACTAACAATCGAAGTTGACTTGTTTTGACGCTGTGCGTCAACCTCCGCATTCTAGAGTTGTTTTGACTGCTCAGTCTAGGCAGTCAAAGCAGTCTCGAGTGGACGCTGTGCGTCCTCACGCACCTGTTGTGGTTGACAGTTCAGTTGTTGACAGTTCACAGACTGTCAAGCAGTTACATGACGTTGCGTTCTGGTCCGCTACTAATGCACCAGTGAGTGTGGACTCTGCTTGTAAAGCATTGCCACCACGGTAGGTCTCTCCCTTGCTTGAGACTCAGCTTTTATCGGACAAGGTTCCTGTAGATGAGGAAGTTGCTGTTCACCCTACTACTGATATTCCCTTGAGGACTCTGTCAGATGGAGAGGAGCCTAAAGCTGCTTAGCCTCCTATGGACTTTAATTAAATCATGATGATTTTTTTTAAGGATCTTTGTCCGGATCTTTTTGTAACTGCTGCTCCTCGTTCGCCTAAACGTCAGAGCTTACACTAGGCCTAGCTACTTCGAAGCCGTTGTTTTTAAGCTAGTGCTCTCTCGCTCTCCTAGAGAGCTTTACGTTGGCTAGGCGACTGGTTTTTCACCAGGAGGAGTTTGGGGGATACAGCCTTTGCTTTCCCTTCTTTAAACTGGTTTATAGAGCGAGAGTCTGATATGACACGAGAGAAGTTCTCGGCTTGGGAGTTCATGCTTCTGCCCAGATAGACTTCTCAATTCTCGTAGACTCTCCCTGGCGCCTGGCCAGGAGACGCTCCAAGTTGTTTGCAGGTCAACTTCACAGCTGTTTTCGAGCCTTTGAAGTTTTGCTGTACAATTATGTCACGCATAACAAGGCTTTCAGGGATGGTAAACGGTACCGCCTCAGTCGCTAACCCCGTCTGTTGCCACACCTGCTCCCGTAGACCTTAAATGGGCTTTGCTGCAAGACATGCAGTCCAAACTTGCGTCCTTGATAGAGGACTTTAATGCGGAGAAGGTTGCTACCGAACCTTCTGGCCAACAACCTTCCAACCGGTCGGTTGTGCGCCCTGTTGACGCTGAGGTAACCTACTCGCGTCTGCCAGTTGAGGTGGTTCCTCCACCGATGCGACCCAGTGTGGGTTGCCAGCCGCACGTTGACGTTAAGCGACGCTCGGAGGTGGTTGTTGACGTTCAGGACGTTCAACAACCAGCAGAGGTGACTTGTTTTGACGCAGTGCGTCAACCTCAGCAACCCGGTAGGGTGTTGACTGCACAACCCAGACGGTCTAGACAGTCTCGGGTTGACGCTGTGCTTCCTCGCGCACCCATGGTTGTTGACAGTTCACAGACTGTGCAGCAGTTCCATGATATTGTGTCCGGCTCCGTCACGCATCCACCAGTGCGACCGGACTCAGCGAGCCAGACGTTGCCCACTCCGTTGCCGTTTCCTCATCAGTTTTCGGATGAGGAACCCTCTGATGAGGATGTTGCTGAACAACAAGACGATCAGCCCCCAGAATAGATCAAGTCCTGCTATCCATCCAGAAGATGCTGAAGAAGGAACGCTGCTCAGTCAGGCTGTGGATGAGTCTGGTAGGGACGCTGTCATCCGTGGAACAATTTGTGTCACTAGGAAGACTATACCTCCGTCCTCTTCAATACCATCTAGCTTTTCACTGGAAAAAGGACAAGACGCTAGAAGCGGTCTCGATCCCGGTTTCCGAAAAGATAAAGTCTTGTCTGACTTGGTGGAAGGACAATATCAACCTAAGAGAGGGTCTTCCCCTGGCTGTTCAGACTCCCAATCACGTTCTCTTCTCGGACGCATCGGACGTGGGCTGGGGCGCGACACTAGACGGTCGGGAATGCTCAGGACTGTGGAACTCGAGTCAGAGGAGCATGCATATCAACTGCAAGGAGCTGTTGGCAGTACATCTGGCCTTGAAAAGCTTCAAGTCTCTCCTTCGAGGCAAAGTGGTGGAAGTTAACTCGGACATCACCACGGCCTTGGCGTACATCTCCAAACAAGGAGGTACCCACTCACTGACGTTGTACGAGATCACAAGGGACCTGCTCATCTGGTCAATAGGTCAAGACATCTACCTAATAACGAGGTTCATCCAAGGCGACTTGAACGTCATAGCAGATTGTCTCAGTCGGAAAGGGCAAGTAATTCCAACCGAATGGACCCTCCACAAGGATGTGTGCAAGAGACTTTGGGCCACTTGGGGTAAAACCATCCATAGATCTCTTTGCAACCTCGCTGACCAAGAGGCTTCCAATCTATTGCTCTCCAGTCCCGGACCCAGCAGCAATACATATAGATGCTTTCCTCCTAGATTGGTCACATCTGGATCTCTACGCATTCCCACCATTCAAGATTGTCAACAAGGTACTGCAGAAGTTCGCCTCTCACGAAGGGACAAGGTTGACGTTAGTTGCTTCCCTCTGGCCCGCGAGAGAATGGTTCACCGAGATACTTCGATGGTTAGTAGACGTTCCCAGTAGTCTTCCTCTAAGGGTAGACCTTCTACGTCAGCCACACGTAAAGAAGGTACTCCAAAGCCTCCACGCTCTTCGTCTGACTGCCTTCAGTCTATCGAAAGACTCTCGAGAGCTAGAGGCTTTTCGAAGGAAGCAGGCAGTGCGATTGCTAGAGCAAGGAGAGCTTCCATTAGAGTCTACCTATCGAAGTGGGAAGTCTTCCGAGACTGGTGCAAGTCAGTTTCTGTATCCTCGACCAGTACCTCTGTAGCTCAAATAGCTGTTTTTCTCTTTTACCTGAGAAAAGGACGATCCCTTTCAGCTCCCACTATCAAGGGCTACAGAAGCATGTTGGCATCGGCCTTCCGGCATAGAGGCTTAGATCTTTCCAAACATAAAGATCTGCAAGACCTCCTTAAGTCTTTTGAGACCACCAAGGAGCGTCGTTTGGCTACCCCTGGATGGAATTTAGACGTGGTACTAAGATTCTTCATATCAGACAGGTTGGAGCCGTTACAATCAGCCTCCCTGAAAGATCTCACTCTTAAGACTCTTTTCCTGGTATGCTTAGCCTCGGCTAAAAGAGCCAGTGAGATTCATGCCTTCAGCAAGAACATAGGATTTTCGTCAGAAAAAGCCACTTGTTCGCTACAACTTGGTTTTCTAGCCAAAAATGAGCTGCCTTCTCGGCCTTGGCCTAAATCTTTCGATATCCCCAGCTTATCGGAGATCGTAGGCAATGAACTAGAAAGAGTCTTATGCCCTGTTAGAGCTCTTAAGTTCTATTTAAAGCGTACTAAACCTTTACAAGGCCAATCTGAAGCTTTATGGTGTTCAGTTAAGAAACCATCCTTGCCTTTGTCAAAGAATGCTTGGTCAGACTTTATCAGATTGTTAATACGAGAAGCTCATTCACATCTGAGTGAGGAAGACCGAACTTTGCTTAAGGTGAAGACGCACGAAGTTAGAGCTGTAACAACTTACGTGGCCTTTAAGCAAAATATATCTCTGCAAAGTATAATGGACGCAACCTATTGGAGAAGCAAGTCAGTGTTCGCGTCACTTTACTTGAAAGATGTCCAGTCTCTTTACAAGAACTGCTACACACTGGGACCACTCGTAGCAGCGAGTGCAGTAGTGGGTGAGGGCTCAACCACTACAATTCCCTAATTCCATACCCTTTTAATCTTTCTCTTGAAATGTTTTTTATTGTTGTTTTTTGGGTTGTCCGGAAGGCTAAGAAGCCTTTCGCATCCTGGTTGATTTGGCGGGTGGTCAAAGTCATTTCTTGAGAGCGCCTAGATTAGGGGTTTTGATGAGGTCCTGTTGTATGGGTTGCAACCCTTGATACTTCAGATCCTAGGGGTCGTTCAGCATCCTAAGAGGATCGCGAGGCTCCGTAAGGAAGACGTACTTAAAAGGCAGAGAAATTGTTCAAGTCGACTTCCTTACCAGGTACCTATTTATTTTGTTTTTGTTATTTTGATAACTTCTAAAATGAAATAAAAACTCTTAGCTCATAATAATGTAAACATATATTGCTGGTCTCTACCCACCCCCCTGGGTGTGAATCAGCTATTATAATCACCGGCTAAGTTAAATATTGAAAAATGTTATTTTGATAATAAAATAAATTTTTGAATATACTTACCCGGTGATTATAAATTAAAGGACCCTCCCTTCCTCCCCAATAGAGACGCAGTGGAACGAGGAGAAAATTGAGTCTTTTGTTTACATTGAGTACTGGGTATCTGGACGACAGATGGCGCTGTTGGGCACACCCGCAACCTGTGTAGCGATCGCTGGCGAGTTTTTACCGTAGAGTTGTCTGTCGGGCAACAGAGTTGCAGCTATTATAATCACCGGGTAAGTATATTCAAAAATTTATTTTATTATCAAAATAACATTTTTGGTGGGCATATGTGCTCACATCTTAAAAAAAATACTACAGCTAGTCAATGATAAAAAATTCCTTGTACAATATTGTTGCCTCAACCTGGCTCACATTAGTTTTAAACTTTAAATGGGATGCAAAGAATATGCATGGGCAGGTACATATGCGTGCAGGCAATCTTTCTGCCGACAAGGGCTATACACCATCTTACAATTAGAACTCCGTTCTAATAAGTTGTATGTGTTGATGGCTATGTCCCTTAGGGGAAAACAGATTACAGTGAACCCTCGTTTATCGCGGTAGATAGGTTCCAGACGCGGCCGTGATAGGTGAAAATCCGCGAAGTAGTGACACCATATTTACCTACTTATTCAACATGTATATTTTGACTTTTAAAACCTTCCCTTGTACGTAGTACTGTTAAAAAACTACCTTTTAATGTACAGAACACTTAATGCATGCACTACAGTACCCTAAACTAAAACAGGCACAAATATTAAAGGTGATTTTATATCATGCGTTTCCTAAACACGCTAAAAAGCACGATAAAAAATGGCAACCAATGTTTTGTTTACATTTATCTCTGATCATAATGAAGAAACAAACTGGAAGTAGAGCTTTGCTTATTACCCAGACATATTTCCCATACTTTTCCCTTAGAACTACATCACATCTTCCTACTTTATATATACAGTACCCGACAAAAATATGCGACCACTCGGCCCCATGGTCGCATATTTTTGGCGAAAAAAGAATCATGTTTCTCGAGGGTGAATAAAATTCGCCCATGAAATGCGACTCCACGGTGACGTCACAGAATGCCTCCTGGCCTTCCCGCTACCTGAGAAAGCCCCTCAGTCTCTCTCTGTTAATGGCGGTGCGCGGTTCTCTTGCGCGTGCTCTTCCCTTACCACCCCTTGGATTATCGCAGTTGTTCGGTGGTTTTTGGTGCTAGTGACTGTACTATGGCACCTACAAAGGATTTAACCAGTGATTGTATTGCGCAAATAGTGGGACTAAAGGTTGCAGGCCATACAATTAAAGAAATTTGTAATTTTACTGGTGCGGGGCCGACGAGTGTGAAGAAGTACATTCGCTTATGGCGCGAGGGTGGGTGTAAACAAACACCGAAAGTTAAACAACGGCCTGGCCGTTCTAGGAAAACTTCTAGACGTGCTATTAGCATTTTGAAACGTACTGTGGAATCACAAACGTCTACCACAGCTAGAAAAATAAAGGAGGAGAATCCTGGAGTGTTTTCTGGTGTGTCTGTGAGAACAGTGTCACGGCGGTTGAACGAGTTAGGGTACAACAGCTTCAAGCGCACAAAGAAGCCTCTCATTACAAAGAAGCAGCGGGTAAAGCGGTGTGATTTCGCTAAGAAATACGGACAGTGGAGTGAGGATCAGTGGCTGAGGGTTTTGTGGTCAGATGAGGCTAATTTTAATATTACCTGTAATAGAAATTCACGAGTGTACCGTCGTAAAGGTAGTGACCCGTTAGATCCCCGGTACATTGAGAGTACCGTTAAGCACCCTGATACGCTTATGGTTTGGGGTTGTTTTAGTGGACTTGGCCTTGGTAAGCTTGTTTTTTTACCCCCTAATGTTCGTGTGAACAAAGAAATTTATTTGGACCTCCTTGCTGAACATTTGCACGAATCTTTCGAGATAACAGGTGCACAGGTGTTCCAGCAAGACGGTGCACCTTGCCACACTGCTCGTGTTGTCAAGGATTGGTTGTCAGTGTGTGATATACCAATCATAGACGATTGGCCAGGTAGCTCTCCAGATATTAACCCCATAGAAAATCTCTGGAGCATAATTAAAAAGGACCTTCAGTCGAAAGACGTCAGCTCTCTGCCGCGTTTGGAAGCAGCCATCCGAGAGTCGTGGGCCAATATACCTCCACAAACCCTCCGTAACTTGGCTTTGTCAATTCCAAAACGTCTAAAGCAGGTGTTGAAGAGGAAGGGTGGTCCAACAAAATATTAATCAAGGTAATTAAAACTTTTTATTATGTTTCATTCCCATTATGAATGTACGTAATCATTTTTTGTTGTGTTTTTACGGGGGGTAGTCGCATATTTTTGTCGGGTACTGTATATATATATATATATATATATATATATATATATATATATATATATATATATATATATATATGTGTGTGTGTGTATATATATACAGTGGTACCTCTACATACGAATTTAATCCGTTCCAGAACCAACTTCGGATGTAGAAAATGTTCGGATGTAGAAACGAATTTTCCCATAAGAATACATGGTAATTCATTTAATTCGTTCCTCAGCCTAAAAACCCATAATAAATCCTTAATAAATGGCTACACATAATTACACATAACAATAACATTACTGCATAATATGTAAGAAGCATGTAAAAAAGATACTTATAAAGAAATAATAAATAAAAAATGTGTTTTATTGCCACTTTACCTTAGAGACAGGCCAACGCAGGTGTAGGATTTGCTACGCCGGAGACGGACGATCGGCGAGAAGGTAGACATGGTGTTAACATGTTCTTTAAATAAATACTCTCTCTCTCTCTCTCTCTCTCTCTCTCTCTCTCTCTCTCTCTCTCTCTCTCTCTCTCTCTCTCTCTCTCTCTCTCTCTTGTTCTTCTTCACTGTTAGTGTTAGAGACGTCTATTAATTTTAACTGAGAGAGAGAGAGAGAGAGAGAGAGAGAGAGAGAGAGAGAGAGAGAGAGAGAGAGAGAGAGAGAGAGAGAGATTTTAAGCAAAAATGAGAGATTGAACAAAAATGAGAGATTAAACAAAAATGTGTTGTGTACATATGATTTTTAACAGTGTTAACGAGTTGAAAGACAGTTAAATGTAACTAAAAAAACAATATCAGCGAATCTGAATTCCTTTATTAACTAAAACAAATATTGATACAAACACACTCGTGTGCGTATGCGCAAACACACACACACGCACGAGGAGACACGATCGGTGAGTAGGTAGAGATGGTGACTGCGATAACATACCGTAACTTAAACTACGGAAATTTTAATCTAACTTAGCTTATTTATTTTTTTTTATTTTTATATTTCATATTTTTTACATTTTTTTTCTTTTGATTTTTTTATTTTCATCACTTTCAGTGACGAGTTACGGTATGTTATCGCAGTCACCATCTCTACCTCCTCCCCGACCGTCTCTCTTACTGCGTAGCAATTCCTGTTTTAGTTAATAAAGGAATTCAGATTAGCTGTTATTACTTTCTTAGTTACATTTAATTGTTTTTCAACTCGTTGACGCTGTTAAAAATCATATGTACTCTAAACACATTTTTGTTTAATCTCTCTCTCTCTCTCTCTCTCTCTCTCTCTCTCGGAAAAAAATAATAGACGTATCTAACACTATAACAGCGAAGAAGAGAGAGAGAGAGAGAGAGAGAGAGAGAGAGAGATTTTATTTAAAGAAAATGTTAATGCTATGTTTAGAGAGAAACAGAAAAAGAGAGAAGTCTTATTTAAAAGAGCTTGTTAATGCTATCATGGTTTTCTTTGCTTCACTTTTTTCTTTCTTTCTTTTCATCACGCTGGCCCTTCTCACAAATGATCGTTGCCAACAATCTCTTTGTCCTTTATCCCTATCAACAAAAGGCGTTCTATCTCTTCCAGGGTATTGCTAAGATGTCTTGTAATAATAGTGATCCCCTTCGATGGTTATTTGCTTTAATGGCTGCCTTCAGCTTGATGATCCTCGAGATAATAGGCCTATTCCGGCCATATTGTTTAGCCATACAGTATCACTCACATGCACACTGCTCTCATGTTTTTCTATAATTTCTTGCTTCAATTCTAATGAAAGAATTGCCTTCTTCCTGTACTGAAACTTAGCTTCTTAGGCACCATGATTATAGGTAAAATCAAAAAGGAAATGTGAGAAAAGGAAGAAAATAAGCACTGTTAATAACAGACCAAACAGAGGACAACCACACGATACACACATGAAAAGAGAACTGAGCACTCGACGCTCAATGGCGTAATGTTTACTTCGTGTGTCGAAATAAAATTCGGGTGTAGAGTCAAAAATTTGCTCGAATTTTACTTCGGATGTTGGAAAATTCGGATGTAGATACGTTCGTGTGTAGAGGTTCCACTGTATATATATATATATATATATACATGTATACACATATACATACCTACATATATACATACATACATATATACATACCTACATATATACATACATACATATATACATAAATACATGCATACATATATATATATATATATATATATATATATATATATATATATTACTGTATATATATGGGTTATGGAAAAAATCCGCGAAGTGGTGAATCCGCGATGGTCGAACCGCGAAGTAGCGAGGGTTCACTGTATACATTACTCATCTACCTTCCCGCAACTAGACATACTGTGTATGTGGTTTGTTTTCATAGGCAGTTCCTTCATTTCTTTCTGATTGAAGGTCTTGGTTTTTAAAAAAATACATGGACCAAAAACTTCTCATAAGCAAGTCCGTTTCTTAGAAGGTTTTTCGTCTTTCATAAGGAGAAAATCTCGGTTACAAACGTTTTCAACGTTCTCCAACCGAGTTCCGGACACGACTATAATTCGGGCTATACCTGTATGTTCGTCCGGCTCCCCGGTCTGTGTTACTGTTCTGTTGATAGACTTAGGCACATATTACCTGTCCAACAATAGATTGAAGATTCGTCTCAATCTTATTCTTTGGGAGTAGTTGGGTGCGTTCGGTAGCTACCAATCAGTATCTTGTATGAAAAGCAATTTTTAAGGAGATTTGCTGTACAGTAATAATATAAGCAGTACTGGCTACCTAGTTTACCGATTTGTATCATTCTTACTCGGCCAACCCCTACTAGATTAGTGGCAGTTGGAGGGATGATAAGATCTTCCCCGTCCTTCATAGAAGTATGCAATCAGTTGCACGTCTCGACATCAACTCGAGAAGTTTTCTTGCTACACAATCTCCCGACCCCTTGGGACGTACTGAGGAGCATTGACTTTCACTTGAGTACCAAGGTCGCTTGTTCCACTCAAGGGAACTTGCTAGCCCATAGGTGAGGGGAACAACAGTCACAATCCCGGGGGATTGTTGACCACCGTACGGGGTAATTGGTTGACCAGGTAGTCGAGTGCCTTTCCCATTTTTCTGATGATCGTGGGGTGGATGGAATATACTGTATAGCGCAGTTTCTTGCATACCTTCGGGAAGAAATGGTTCTATTAGTTTCAGCAGTCAAAGGTTACTGCTCAGCCTTGAGTTCAGCCTTTAAACTGAGAGGAGTAGATATTTCCTCCTCGGAACTTTCCTCACTCATACGGAGCTATGAGATTTCTTGTCACCAGTTGGAACCGAGACCTCCTTGGAATGTGGTTCGAGTACTTCAATCCGTGAAGCGCCCTTCCTATGAACTATTCCGCCAGGCAACAGATCGCCACCTCACAATGAAGACGGTATTCTTACTCGCTTTGTCCTCGGCCAAGAGAGTAAGTGAGATGCATGGTCTATCTTCCGACGTCTCCCACTCAAGGAGATGGGGAGAAGTAATCCTCAACTTTGTCCCTGAGTTTAGAGTTTATTGCTGACTCAAAATCCAGACCCTAGGTTCGGCCCATTCCAGATAGAGAGTCTGCATTTTGTAACCGAAGACCCAGACCAACTGGTACTTTGTCCAGTAAGGAGTCAGGTGTTACCTAAAGAGAACATCAGCTGCTCGCCCCTTTGCATCGTCACTGTTTGTCAGCACCGGGAAGGTCATGGGGAGGGTCATGAGGAACACCATCTCCTCGTGTATCCGTAAGGTTATTGAGTTTGCACTCAGAGCTGACCCTCCCACCAAATGACCTAGAGCTCATGATGTCAGGGACATAGCAACATCCCTGGCGTTAGAGAAAAACTACTCTGTGGCGCAGGTATTGCAAGCGGCCGTGTGGAAGCGTCAGACGACCTTCACTGCCCACTACCTGCAGGACGTAAACCACAGGAACATAGAAAAGCTTTACATTGGGCCTGTGTTAGCTGCACAAGTGGTCTAAACACCTCAAGCTCCTTGATGGACAAGTAGCTGGGGGTTGAGGGCTAAGGTTACCTGGGTTACTCTGGGGTGAATTATTAAGAAGACTGACTCTCTTCTTCCTCCCACCCCTTGGGGGGGGGGCACACAGCACCATGGTACCCAGCACATCTGACCTCCCCCCTCTGCAGGTAAGACTCATTTCAATGTGTATCCTAAGTACTGTATAGAAATAATACTTGTTACGTTCCCCAATTCTCCTACGAGGGAGGCTATTGGGTAGTCTTAGTACTTTTTCTTTACGATCAGAGTTCCCACATTAAAAGACTGGCTACATTGCTAGTATCACAAACACAGCTTCCTGCTGGCTGTTAGTAGTGCATGGCACAAGATTTAGCGAGGGCAGGGTTCCTACTACTTTCGGTCTTAAATCAAGGTAGAGAGAACCCCTGGTCAATGCCAAGGTCAGTTGGTTTGGACTCTCACCCTCCCAAAGATGAATCACTCTGAAGGGGACCGTCTGCTGTGTCTTCCATAGAAGGGGACCGTCTGCTATGTCTTCCATTTTTTTCTATTTGTTCAAAATATACCATTTTTATATATGTTTTAGACATATATAATGCCTTCATATAAAAATTTCAAGTCATTTGATCAAAAACTTGATTTATTAGCAAAAATCATGATTTAAAAAAGATTTGTTCCGACAGATACAAACCTTCGCTATTTATTAGGGTATTACTTTCGGCAATGCTGAAAACCAGCCAAGACAATTTTAATGAGGGATAATTACCCCATCCGCTAGTTAGCGGGAGGGGGTTGGGGTAGACTAGCTGGTTACTTGCTTATCAAGCAAACTCTCGGTCAGAAGCAAATACTTCCATA